>NW_024879395.1:938753-1026317 GCF_018340385.1 Cyprinus carpio | reverse complement strand
TTAGTGGCAAATTTGATTTTGGCCCAATGCCAAATTTCCTTGCCGACTCCTGGCCTACATAATCATGAAATTTATGATTTAAAAAACAAAACAAACCAAAACATTTCCAGGGGAGAGTATAAAACACTGCTATTTTTTTTATTTTTTAAGTTATATGTATTACTATTGTAGTACTAAACTATAGTAATCTAAGTCATGTAATGTAGTGAATTTTGCTTTCGCCAACCTAGGGAGGCGAAATAGTGTTGTGATGGGTACTCACGTCACCAATGACATTATGATATTTTGATCATGTTGTCACTTAAGGTGTGGTTATGAGTACATCACATAAGAAAGATTGGTGGGATCTCTAACTTGTAGGACCTCTTACTGTATCATCAACACAAGGAAGACATAAGTGTAATAAAATAGATTTTATTAACAAAAGATAGACAAGAGTAATCAACAACTACTAAATGAATACCATAAATGAAATAGGAATAAAGTGCATAAGATGCATAAAATGCAAGAATTATGTTGGTTGTTGCACTGTCAGAGCTAAGTTATCTGGTAGATAAACTGTTGCTACTCTGAAAGAAATAAGGTGAAGAAACTTATTATGCATCAAACAAATATGGGAAAGATTATTTGTTATCAATTGCAATCAGCTATATAAAATCTAATGTAAATTAGAAAATCATATACTGATAATATACAACAATGCCAAAGTCTCTGGAAGAGGTTTGGATAAGTGATAGTTATGTTCTATAGTGTCGAGTGAGCAGTCCGATGGTGGTGACTTCATCCACTGGTTGTGCCGGTAACAATGCAGTGGGGCAAGGAGCAGGAATCCGTTTTGACAGCCTTGAAAACGAAGCGCTGGAGGAGGCTGATCTCCTGCAGCACTAAAAGGTCCTATAATCTGAAACAAGCAGATGTGACCCTGGAGTAGCTGCAGAAGGTCCTTAGCGTAGAACACGCTAGCAAACGTACCTTGAAGTGAAGGTTTGCTCGCCGGAGCTTAACCTTGTTGCAGATGTCTGTGTGTCTTAGGCCTCTCTGGGCTAGAGACTCAGAACTTGGCCAATCTGCTTTGTCTCTCTAGGATGGAGACTCAGGATGTGCTGCATCTGTTGTTGTCTTGCTGGACGAAGACTCTGAATGAAGTCTGAACATATATTATCTCTTTCCTCGCAGGCTGGAGGCTCAGAACCTGGCTGTATCTGTTGCTGCCTCGAAGCTGAAGACGCAGGGCTGTGTATCTGTTAATGCCTCTTCCCTCACGGGTCAGAGGTTCAGAACATTGGTGATCTGTTGCAGTCCTTTCCTTGATAGGACTCAGACTCAGAACAGAGATTAATCTGCTATTGTCTCACTGGGCGTGCCGGAGACTCAGAACTTCGGTGTTTCTGTTAACATCTTTTCCATTGAAGTACTCAGACTCAGAATTTGCTCCATTAGTTTCTCACCCTTACAGGCCAGAGACTCAGAACAAGGAGCATTGTCTGTTTCCTTTAGAGTGGTGGCATATAGTGTGGCCCACCCTTCTTTCCTCCTGTGGAACTTATTTGCATAGTCCAAATACACATTTAGAAAAGTGTCACTAAAGCTTTACCAATGCATTATTCACTTACCAAACCACAACCAGAATACGTTCGAAAACGCCTTCAGCCAGCATGATTTAAAATGCTGTGTAAACATACTGTAAACATTGTGTCAACTTATTTCACAAGTATGATGAACAGAGATAGATGGACGGATACTGACGTGCAGGCACTTGTAGCAAATTTAGCACTGCCAGTCGTTGCTTGAGATTCTTAGTCCTCCTTTCCGTTCTTTCAATCGCATTACATATACATCAACATTCCATGTCTATTATTGTGAAATCTGCAAGACACAACGAAAACACAGCTCTGATCAAAGCGTCCTCCATCCTCCTGTTGTTAGCGTTGCTCTTCTTGGTTTCTGTTGTTGAACGGTGCGCACAAATGATGTCACTGTCGACCAGCTTATGTCACTTACTAGTACACACTGTCGGTGCGAATGTAACCCTTTAAAAGGTACAGGGAAATAGTTCGTGCAAAATCGTCCCAGTACTTTAGTACTGTACATTTAGTTCTGGAACTAAAGCGGTGTGAAAGGCTCTATGGTTATGAATGGATCTGAATGGAACTCTGTGTTCTCTCTTTGTTATACACACTGCTGTATCCAGAGGTCCTAAGGAATTGTTATGGCGGTCACAGGCCAAAACCTTAGGAATCAGTATGTTGGTGGGTGAAGGGGAGAAACTACATTTTGACCAACGAGAAGTCCTGTCCTTCCTAGGCTATGTAACAAAGGTCTTCTTCTTGCCCTCCAAGAGGTGTCTGGCTGTTGTCCTGGCATCTTTATGTGATGGCGTTGGACAGTTTGCTTATGTAAGTCCACCAAGATCCAATCACAATGTAGCAAACCTTTGTCCATTATAGTGGTCAGTAAAGGGCCCACCATAAACTGGGCCCTGGAATGTGCTGTCCTCTACAGTAACATGAACACAATTTTCATCCAGAGCTCTTTGGTCTGATACAACATTTTAATATAACGTAAAGGAGCAGTATAATGTCAAGGAAAATTTTTCTTGAATAAATCTGGTATTTGGAAATGACCAGCTAAAACTATGCAATCCAGATGTTTTATTTTATATTAATGAATAAATTAGTTAACAAACATGGGAAATTAAGGTTAACCATTCACTGTCATTTGCTACTAAGAGAATATATATATATATTGGAGTGTTTTTGAAGCTGCTGCCACCGATCTGGACGAGCTCACAGAGACTGAAACATCTTCTATCAGTTTCTGTGAAGACATGCGCATTCCTACCAGGACTCATCTAACCTACAACAATGACAAACCATGGTTCACTGCAAAACTCAGACAGCTCCGTCAGGCCAAAGAAGATGCTCGCATAAATTGGGACAGATTCTTGTATAAACAGGCCAAATACTCACTGGAAAAGGAGATCAGAGTGGCAAAGAGGAATTATACTGGCAAGCTAAAGAACCAATTATTTTCCAGTGATCCTGCTTCAGTGTGGAAAGGTCTGAAAGACATCACCAATTACAATACACCATCCCCCAGCACTGTGGAGGATCCACAACTGGCAGACGATCTGAACAAGTTTTATCTCAGGTTGGAAAAAGCAACATTCACAGCTCCTGCAACCCCTCTCTCCTGCCCTCCAGCACTCCAAATCAGTGAAAATAACGTGCGTCAGGTCTTCGGAAAGAACAAGAGAAGAAAGGCACCAGGCCCAGACAGCGTTACACCAATCTGTCTGAAAACCTGTGCTGACCAGCTGGCCCCCATCTTCACACAGATCTTCAACAGATCACTGGAGCTGTGCGAAGTCACCTAATGCTTCAAATGCTCCACCATCATCCCCATCCCAAAGAAACACCAAATTACTGGACTTAATGACTACAGACCTGTGGCTCTAATGTCTGTGGCCATGAAATCATCTGAATGACTGGTTTTGGCTTATCTGAAGGACATCACTGGACCCTTACTGGACTCCCTGCAGTTTGCCTAAAGAGCAAACAGGTCTGTGGATGATTGTCACGGTTTTGCCTGGCTCCTCCTCCTGCCTGTGTGCTGTGTCTGTCTCCTACAGGTGAGCTGGGCGCAGGTGTTTGGAGTTGTGCTAATCAATTCCTGGCCTGGGATTTTAAAGAAGATGTATTTGAGACGGTGTGGGTGTGGACTGCTGTTGTTGAATGTCTTTGTTACATATTTGGATTTTGTTTTGGTTTTTCACTGCACCTCACTATACTGATTGCTTACACTTTTATTTTTCAAAGCTATTTTCATTACTGATTGTATAACATTTATTCTGTTAAATTCTATTTATTTAATAAATCTAGTATATATGGTTATTCCGCGTGTGGTCTTTCCCTACTCTGTTGCGTGCTTTGAGCCAGGCTCGTAACAGATTTGGGGATCTCGTTCAGGATTTTGGACCATCGATCGGTAAATATGCGTTTTTTTTGTATTTCTCAATTTTCTTAATTGGGCTTGAGTAGTTAATAGTGTTTGTTGTTAAACGCACTTAGTATTGTATGTTGTTTTGATTAACGTGCCAAATTTGTTGACTGTATTCGGATCCTATGGTGATCCGGCGCAGTAAGTTTGATTGGGCATTTAACGCATGGTAAATGATTGGGAAAGACACACGCGGATTAGTTTAATTAGGTTGAGATTTTTTTTTGCATTACGTCGGTGCGGGAGACAAAGAAATAATTTGGTTTGTTTGTGCCTGGGGTTGTTAAAATACAGCCAGGTTAAAGTATTGGGGGTGGTTCATTGTTGAGTAGGTGCGGGCCTTCGCTTTGTTTGTGAGACAAAAAAAAAAAAAAAATTATATTTTTTACCTAATTGATGGTGTAGCCATTGGAGCTTTGCGAACCCCTGCTAAGCGCTTAACGCTTGTTTGTTATTTTAGTTATTTGTTTTTGTGCTATATCCTGGGCGGAGGGCACAGTCGTGGATGCCTGCTTTAACGGCATTTTTGTCGGGGAAGTTAGGTGCCACTGATATCGTGTATTAAAAATCTCTGCTCTTGGGGTATGCATGAAGTGGATCGACGTGTGCAGGGCAAGCTCCGTTTTTTTTTTTTTTTTTTTTGTCTTGTAGCTGCAGTGTGGTGGCTGTACTTACATTGATAAATGTGCTCATTTAAAAATTTGGTTTAAGGGTTAAAGCAAAACGGTAGAGGAAATTAATGGATACTTTGGATAAATTTTTCGCTGCTCCATCAGATCAGGTTTTAGATACGTTGACTAAGGAGCAGTTGTGTGATGTTAGTGAACATTATAATTTTGAATTGGGCTTGAAAAAAAAAGCGAAATTGTCGCAGATAAGGCAGGTGGTTAGAACTAAATTGGCTGAAAGAAAAGTTCTCCCATCAATAGCTTCAATGGATGAGTTGGAGCCTGAAGGTGCTTCAATGCCATGGGCAAGTCTGGGTGAGTCTCGCAGTAATTTTGGTCTTACCTTTGAACAACAAAAAGAGCTGTTAGAAATGCAACAGAGAGAGAGAAGCTGAACGTAGAGAGAGAGAAGCTGAACGTCAGCTAGAATATAATAAAATCAAAAGTGATCGAGAAATTGCTTTAGAACGTTTTAGGTTGATTGCAGAAGGGAAAATTATTAGTGATACCGGTGGCGATGTCCCGATTGGACCAGCGCGCACCCTTGATATCTCTAATATGGCCAGATTGCTACCGAGGTTTAATTAAGAAAGATCCGGATGGGTTCTTTTTGAAAGTGTGGCAGATGATCTTGGTTGGAGTGATTCTGAACGAACGTTGTTACTCCAGAGCGTTCTAGTTGGAAAAGCGCAGGAGGCGTTTATTGCTTTGTCGGTGCCTGAAAGAAAGATTTATAAAAGCGTGAAAGATGCTGTGCTTAAGGTATATGAGTTAGTTCCAGAAGCATATAGACTGCGATTTCGTAATTGGAAGAAGGGAGAAAAGCAGATTTATACAGAGCTAGTAAGAGAGCTGAATTGTCATTTCAATCGTTGGTGTGTTGCAGTAGGCGTCTCTACCTTTGAAGAATTGTGTAACTTAATTGTTTTAGAGCAATTTAGAAACATCCTCCCTGATCGAATCGCAATATATATAAATGAGCGGAAGGTAAAAACAGCAGCAGATGCCGCAGTTTTATCTGATGAATATGTTTTAACGCACAGGCAAAATTTTAAAGAATATAATCCAGGAAGGGGCTACCGCGAGCAGCGCATTGGGCGTTTCAGTGAACGTTCAGTATTTTCTAATATTGCCACTAGTCAGTCTGGTGCCAAAGAACAGTCTCGTGGCAAGGCAGATCCGGATGCTTGTCGTTATTGTTTAGAGAAGGGGCACTGGAAGAACGAGTGTCCGGCCTTGAAAGAAAAGGGCCAGAGGAGCAAACCTGGCGCTTCAAGACCTGTTGCTCTTGCCGTTTCTGGTTTGCGCGCACGGTCTGAGTTCATCCGCACAGAGATTAGGTCAAATCCTGAAGTGGGTGTGGCCTCCTCTAACTTGTCTGCAGACAGCCTTGTTGGATCTAGCCAGTATAGCCATTCGGAGGTAACTGAAGCCGATGTCAATGATTATTCTCCTTTCATTACAGATGGTTTTGTATCGTTGGTGGGCAGTTCTGTAAAGGTGCCAGTTAAAATTCTTAGAGATACGGGGGGCCTGTGAATCTTTTCTTCTAGAGTCTGTTTTGCCTCTTTCTAGTGAGTCCAGCACTGGTAATGTTTTAGTGAGGGGAATTGGGTTGCAGGTTGTAACTGTTCCTCTGCATAGGATTGAGCTACAGTCAGACCTAGTTCAGGGTGAGGTTGTCATTGCTGTGCGCCATTCGTTGCCTGTAGATGGTGTACATCTCATCTTGGGTAATAACTTGGCTGGAGAGCGTGTTTGGCGTGATGTGCCGTCACCTGTGGTGGTTAAGAGTGGTCCATCTGTCCCATCAGGTGCTGATAGTAGCCTGCAGAGCTTACCTGAGGTGTTTACTGCCTGTGCAGTAACACGTGCCATGAACCATGCCTCTGGAACTGAGGTTTTAGAGAAAAATCGTAAGCCTGATTTACAGCCTATTGTTTTGCCAGATTTGCCATCATCTCTGTCATTTAGTGATTTTGTTGTAGCTCAGAAGGAGGACTCAACATTGAGTGAACTGTTTGCTGGGGTTTTGCCTGTTGAGGAGCGACATGCAGTGCAGCAAGGGGTTATTTTGTTCAGGATGGGCTGTTGGTTCGTAAGTGGATGCCTCATATTAATGATGTGTTTGGGGATCCTGTTTTCCAGATAGTAGTGCCTGTGAAGTTTAGAGACTTGATACTACAGACGGCTCATGGTGATATAGCGGGCCATTTGGGGGTGCGGAAGACGTATGACAGACTTATGAAGTACTTCTATTGGCCTTGCCTAAAGAAGGATGTGGCATGCTTCATTAAGACCTGTCATACATGTCAGTTAACTGGAAAGCCTAATCAGGTGATCAAGCCCGCTCCACTTTACCCTATTCCAGCTTTAGGGAAACCATTTGAGTATTTGCTAATCGACTGTGTTGGACCATTGCCTCCATCAAAGTCAGGGTGTGTTTACCTTTTGACTGTGATGTGTCAGGCCACCTGTTACCCGGCTGCCTATGCGTTACGTACAATTTCTACAAAGTCGGTGGTGAAGGCTCTCTCTCAGTTTATCTCCATCTTTGGTATCCCACAGATTATTCAGAGTGACAGAGGCTCCAATTTTACGTCACGTATGTTTTCAGAAGTGCTGGAGCAGCTGCATGTTAAACATCAGCTCAGTAGTGCTTATCACGCCCAAAGCCAAGGCTCTTTGGAGCGTTTTCACCAGACACTCAAGTCCCTGCTTAGGGGTTACTGTGTTCAGCTTAGTAAAGACTGGGAGGAAGGGCTTCCATGGTTGTTGCTTGCAGCACGTGAGGTAACACAGGAAAGTACGGGTTTTTCACCTAATGATTTGGTGTTCGGCCATAGAGTCCGGGGGCCTTTAGCTGTCCTGCAGGATAAGCTGAAGTGTCCTGAAAGTCCTACTAACTTGTTGGAGTATGTGAACGGCTTTCGCCGGAAATTGTTCTTAGCTTGTGAGATGGCTGTAGAAAATCTGACTAAGGCTCAGAAGAAAATGAAGAGTTGGTATGATCGCCGGGCTAAGCTGAGAGTATTCAGTCTGGGAGATCAGGTTCCGGTGCTGTTGCCGATAGCCGGTTCTCCCTTTCTTGCTAAATATGCAGGTCCTTACACGGTTGTTGGGCAGGTGTCAGACCTGAATTATCTAGTTTCAACTCCTGACCGTAGACGTACTACGCAACTTTGTCACATTAATCTTTTGAAAACTTACTACAGTAGGTCTCCAGTTTCTGGGGCAGCAGAGACTGGTGATCAGGTTAAGTCAGTTGCTTTGGCTGCAGTTGCTGGGATATCTAGCTTCTCTTCCCACATGGTGGCAGCGGGTGGTGATGAGGATGTGGTTAGCCCAGACTACTGTGTGCTCCAGCCTCGGTTGAAGAACTCAGAGAAGTTGTCTGAGTTGGACACACTACTTGGGCAGTTGTCCAAGGAGAGGGCATTAGAAGTTGAGTCGTTGATTTTTAACTTTCCTGCTTTGTTTTCAGACACACCGTCGTGCACTCACTTGATTCAACATGATATTGATATGGGTGATACAGAGGCGATAAGGCAGAGGTTCTATCGGGTGTCATTTGAGAAACAGCAGCACCTAGAGGCAGAGGTGAAGTATCTTTTGAATAATGGTTCGGCAGAACCCTCTTATTCCAGTTGGGCTTCACCTTGCATTCTAGTTAGTAAACCTGACGGGACGTATAGATTTTGTACCGATTATCGGAAGATAAATAACATCACAAAGCCAGATTCTTTTCTGCTCCCAAGGGTTGAAGACTGTGTTGACCGGGTAGGATCGGCCAGGTTCGTAAGTAAGTTTGATTTACTTAAAGGCTACTATCAGGTTCCTTTGACACCTCGGGCTCAGGAGGTTTCAGCCTTTATAACGCCGTCTGGCCTATATTCGTACTCTGTGATGAGCTTTGGGTTACGAAATGCGCCCGCCACATTTCAGCGACTAATGAACTGAGTAGTCTCTGGTTTACAGGGATGTGCTGTTTATTTGGACGATGTTGTCGTGTATAGTGACGGGTGGTCTGAACATCTTGAGCGTATCCAGGCTCTTTTTACAGGCTAGTGGAAGCTCGTCTCACTGTAAATCTCGCTAAGTGCGAGTTTGCCCAGGCGACAGTTGTTTATTTGGGGAAGGTGGTGGGGCAGGGCCAGGTGAGGCCTGTGCACGTTAAGGTGGTGGCTATCAATAATTTCCCTGTTCCAGCTACCAAACCTGAGCTTAGACGTTTTTTAGGAATGGTGGGGTATTATCGTGGCTTCTGTGCTAACTTTTCCACGGTCGTTGCCCCATTGACCGACCTTTTGAAGGGCTGTATCAAATTTGATTGGACCACGATTTGTCAGGCCGCATTTGAGAATGTGAAGTTGTTGTTAACATCTGTTCCTGTTTTAATGGCTCCCCGTATGGACCATTCATTCCAGATGCAGGTCGACGCTAGTCACGTGGGTGCTGGGGCTGTGCTCCTGCAGAGGGATGAGCAAGGCGTAGATCAGCCAGTGTGTTTCTTCTCGAAAAAGTTTAACCGCCACCAGCTAAATTATTCGACCATCGAGAAAGAAACACTGGCTTTAATCTGGGGATTACAACACTTTGATGTTTATTTAAGTGGGGGTGCTGTTCCAGTTACCATTTATTCTGATCATAACCCACTAACGTTCTTATATTCTCTAAAGATCCCAAGTCAGTGCCTTATGCGCTGGGTGTTGTTTTTACAACCGTATAGCCTACTGATCCGGCACATTCGGGGTGTGGATAACATTATGGCTGACGCCTTGTCCCGTGCCCCGTGTGAGCCGAAGTGAGTCAGTGTCTTGTCCTGTCTGTTTTTCTCTCTGGTATCTCCCATCTCTTTCTCTGCCTAGTCTCCTTAAATTTGGCTTTCCAGGTACTGGGACTTGCTGGAGCCTGGAGTTTGAGGGAGGGTAATTGGAACTACTGGGGAGTGGAGGGAGGGGGCGGGTTTGCTGGATTCAAGTAGCCATTTTGCATCTGCTTGGCAGGCTTGGGTGGAGTGTCCAAGCCATAACCCTTAGACCAAGTTGAGTATTTTTAACATTTGATGTTTACTCCTAATTTCATATATATATATATATATATATATATATATATTGAGAAGTGAGATGTATGTTAGTTATTTGATATGTTAGGGTGCTGGGGGGGGTAGGTGTGTGTAAAATATATATATTTTTTCAGAGTCTCTCTTTGAGAGGCCTCTGTCGTAAGGGGGGGGGGGGGGTGGGTGTCACGGTTTTGCCTGGCTCCTCCTCCTGCCTGTGTGCTGTGTCTGTCTCCTACAGGTGTGCTGGGCGCAGGTGTTTGGAGTTGTGCTAATCAGTTCCTGGTCTGGGCTTTTAAAGACGCTGTAGATGAGACCGACTGGGGGTGGACTGCCGTTGTTCCATCTCTCCCACACCGACTAGGATTTTGTTTTGCTTATTCACTGCACCTCACTATACTGATTGCTTACACTTTTATTTTTCAAAGCTATTTTCATTACTGATTGTATAACATTTATTCTGTTAAATTCTATTTATTTAATAAATCTAGTATATATGGTTATTCCGCGAGTGGTCTTTCCCTACTCTGTTGCGTGCTTTGAGCCAGGCTCGTAACAATGATACAGTCAACATGGGACCGCATTACATTCTGCAACATCTAGAAAGACCAAGGACTTATGTGAGGATCCTGTTTGTGGGCTTCAGCTCGGCTTTTAACACTATCATCCCAATCCTCCTCCTGCCCAATTTAACTCAGCTCTCTGTGGCCACCTCCTTCTGTCAGTGGATCACCAGCTTCCTGACAGACAGGCAGCAGCTAGTGAGGCTGGGAAAATTGTCATCCAGCACCCGTACAATCAGCACTGGCGCCCCTAAGGGTTGCATCCTCTCCCCACTGCTCTTCTCCCTCTACACCAATGACTGCACATCTAAAGACCCCTCTGTCAAGCTTCTGAAGGAGGTGCAGATGGCACCACACTCATCACCCTTATTCAAGACAGAGACGAGTCTGCTTACAGGCAGGAGGTTAAAGAGCTGGCTGTCTGGATGTAGTCTTAACAACATGGAGCTTAACACGCTCAAATCTGAGGAGATGATCGTGGACTTCAGGAGAAACCCCTCTGCTCTCCCTCCACTCACCATCATGAACAGCACAGTAACGACAGTGAAGACATTGAGGTTCCTGGGTACCACTATCTCTCAGGACCTGAAGTGGAACAATCACATTGAGTCCATTGTTAAAAAGGCCCAGCAGAGGTTGTATTTCCTTCGCCAGCTGAGGAAGTTAAACCTGCCAAAGGAGCTGCTGAAACAGTTCTACTCCGTCATCGTCGAATCCATCATCTGCACTTCTGTAACTGTCTGGTTCACCTCAGCTACCAAATCTGACCTCAGAAAACTATGTTGGATAGTCCGGACTGCTGAGCGAATCACTGGAACAACCCTCCCTTCTCTCCAAGAACTGTACTCATCCAGAGTGAGCAAAAGGGCTAGTAAAATCAATCTGGACCCCTCACATCCAGCACACTTCCTCTTTGAACTGTTGCTGTCTGGTCGATGCTACAGTGCACTGAGCACCAGAATGACCAGACTCAAGAACAGTTTCTTCCTTCGGGCAATCCATCTCATGAACACTTAAAAATAATCTTGGACCCCAAGTACCCTAGCAACCACATTGCAACACCCTAACAACCACCCTTGTTACTCTAGCAATCGCCCTAGCAACCATCCTTGGGACCCTAGCAACTGCCCTAGCAACCACCCCAGGTACCTTGGCAACCACATAGCAACACCCTAGCAACCACCCCAATTACCCTAGCAACCACCCTGGGTACCCTAGCAATGGCCCTAGCAACCACCCAAAGTATCCTGGCAACCACATAGCAGCACCCTAGAAACCACCCCGATTACCCTAGCAACGGCCCTTGGTACCCTAGCAACGGCCCTAGCAACCATCCTGAGTGCCCTAGCAACCCCCATAGCAACGACCCCTAGTACCCTAGCAACCACATAGCAACGCCCTACCATCCACCCCTATTACCCTATCAACCACACTGGGTACCCTAGCAACGGCTCTAGCAACCATCCTAGGGACCCTAGCAACCAAATAGCAACCCCCTAGCAAATTAGCAAATTACTATAGAAAACACAATTTGTACTATAGCAACGGCCCTAGCAACCATCCTGGGGACCCTAGCAACCACCCCAAGTGACCTAGCAACGACAAAGCAACACCCTAGCAACCACCCTGATTACGCTAGTAACTACCCTGAGTACCCTAGCAACCACCCTAGCAAACATCCTGGGGACCCTAGCAACCATCCTAGCAACTACCCCAAGTAACCTAGCAACCACATAGCTATATTATATAAACGACCCCAATTATCCTAGCACCACACTGGGTACCCTAGCAACGGCCCTAGCAACCATCCAGGTTACCCTAGCAACCTCATTGCAACACCCTAGCAACCGAGGTGCGAGTTTTGCCACTGCAAGCACCACTCACATTTTCTTCAGAAAATGTACATTCTAGTTCTTTTTATTATCTGTGTCCTGTCTTGTCACTGTCATTCTGTTGCACCGTGGAGCTTCTGTCACTAAAACAAATTCCTGGTATGTGTAAACGTACCTGGCAATAAAGCTGATTCTGATTCTGTTTCTTTGATTCTGAACTAAACAGGGTAGCATATATATAATTATATATTGACATATATATATGTCAATTACAGAGCACTGTAAAAGAGAAACTGTAAATTCAACAAGCAATTACATTACTTAAATGTCAGATATTGTTCTTTCCTTAGTTCTGGTTATGTATCTAACAATAGTGGTAAAACAGAACAGGAACTCATATCTGTATAATGTTCTGTTCAAGCCTTATTTTATTTATTTAGAAAACTAGTCACAACCAAATCACAGATCACAACAACAATTCCAACTATACTGATATCTAATACCAATAAACAGGTCTAAAAGAAGCTCTAGTATTTTGGATTTCTTTATGATGTTGCATAAAGCAGTGGATCTTAAACTAGCTGATAATCAACTGCTATAAGGTATTGCAAAGAATGATGTACATCTTCAACTAAAACTCAGTAAAAAAATAAATTTTCTTAATTTCACATTGTATCACACACTTTCAGTGCACATATTCTGTGTGAATCAACTATGGTTATGGAGGTGATGACACTGTGTGCCAAATTCTGGACTTCCCACGTCACAAATTTGGAGACATACACAAAAAGGATGCTTTGAAATGTGCAATTTCTAAATGTTTTCCAGTCAGATTTTAGACCATATTACAGTGCTGAGACTGCTCTTTTTAGAGTTACAAATGACCAGCTCTTATCATCCGATAGTAGTTGTTTCTCTCTATTAGTGCTACTGGATCTTAGCACTGCCTTTGACACTATCGACCACAACATTCTTCTGAATAGACTAGAAAATTATGTTGGCATTAGTGGAATTGCATTAACACTGTTCAAATCATACCAATCTGACTATTATTATTTCGTAGAGGTATCATATCTATCACAAGTGCAGTATGAAGTACCACAAGGCTCAGTACTAGGACCGTTGCTTTTCATACTTTACATGTTACCCTTGGGAGATATCATCAGGAAACATAGTATTAGCTTTCTCAATTGTGCTGATGATACTCATCTCTATGTTTGTTTGCAGCCCGACGAAACATACCAATTCATTAAACTGACAGATTGGTCGATTTAACAAAAGTGGATAACTAGTAATTTCCTACTGTTAAATCCTGGAGAAAAAAAAAAAAAAAGAAGAAAGAAACAGAGGTGTTAATTATCGGACCAAAATCCTCTGCATGTAATTATCTAGAACACTGTCTAACACTTAATGGCCGCTCTCTCAATTCTTCGTCATCAGTTAGAAATCTAGTGTGCTTTTTGATAGCAACCTTTATTTTGAAAATCAAGTTTCTATTTTGTAATTACATTTAAAAATATATATCTAAATTACGACCTATGCTGATGCTCTGAATGTCAAATGCTGAAACTTTAATTCATGCATTCATGACCTCAAGGTTAGATTACTGTAATGCTTTATTGGGTGGTTGCTCTGTGCGCTTAATAAACAAACTCCAGCTGGTCCAAACATTCAGCAGCTAGAGTTCTCACTAGAGACAGGAAGTATGACCATATTAGCCCGGTTCTCTCAACAATGCACTGGATACTGGCACAAATACGTTAAAGGATAGTTAGGCTGCATTAATTAGGTCAACTGGAACCGGGAACACTTCCCATAACACCCAATGTACTTGTTACATCATAAGAAAAATGGCATAAGCTACTATTAGTCTGTTTTATTCTTATTCCGAGATCACTACAGCCACCCAGATCCAGTTTGTTTCCAGTGCAGATGGTGGATCAGCACCTAGAGATGACCTCTCCAGCCCTGAATGTCAGCCGAGACCATGTCAACTAGATGAACCCTAGAGATAGATCCCCTGTGAAGACCTTATCAACTTAGACAGCCATCGGCACAAGACCACAAGAACCAGATGAGTCCTCTGCTCAATCTGAAGTATGTTGCAGCCTTGAACTAAATCACACCATGCTAATTTCGTCTGGCCAGAGGAGAGTTTTTTTTTTCTCCTTTTCTCTCCTCCATTTCTGTCACGGATGGAGTTTTGGTTCCTTGCCACTGTCACCTTCAGCCTGCTGGGTTGGACAGAATTTCTGGCAACATTGTTGACTTGACTGCACAGACACTACTGAAAGAGAACTGAACTGAGCTGGACGATGACAATCACTGAATCAACAAGAAACTGACTTTAATAAACTGACTGTTTTCTATTGTCCTCTTTCATTATCAGCGCACTTTTTTCCTGTTTGACTTGTAAAGCTGCTTTGACACAATCTGAATTGTATAAAGCGCTATAAAAATAAAGGACTTGATTTAAATGTAATTTGCTAATGATCATGTAATGATCATGATTGAATAAATGACCTGTGTGGTTAATTCTATAAGTTTTGCAGTAAACTTTTGAAGACCCTAATCCTGTTGTCTGACCCCCAGTTATTGTGACAACTTGAGGCTGACACAATCATATATTGAGAAATATAACAGGAAACATCTGGTGTTGTTAAGTGGTTATGAAACAGTGTATGATAACTGCTTACAAAGATAACAATTTCAAACTAAAAACACATTTTGCAACCAATAAATACTCAATAACACAACATTCACAGAAGATTAATCATAAAGGGCCCTTTTATACATCTGGTGCAATGGAAGTATTTTTTGCTAGTTTCAGCCCGACACAGTTGTCATTTTTATGTCCTGTGCCACATTATTTAAATAGCAAATGCATTTGTGCACCCATGGGCATGCTGGTCTGAAAATGAGGTGTGTTCTGGCGCATTGTTGGCATGTTGCTATTTTGAGGCAACTGAAATAGACTCTGCCTTTGACCAAATGGGCCCTATTTTGATGATCTAAGTGCATGGTCCAAAGTGCATGTCTCAATTGAGCTTAGGGCGTGTCCGAATCTACCTTTGCTAGTTTAAGGATGGAAAAAATGGTCAGCGCACCCGGCAAAAGTCTAAATTCTCTTAATGAGTAATTGGTGTGTTTTGGGCGTAACATGCCATAAACCAATCAGTTTCATCTCCCATTGCCTTTAAAAGGCCAGCTGCGCTCGCCATGACAGATTGGCTATTTAAATAGTGGAATTTGCAAGCAGAAAAACTGAATGCTTCTCTAGTGAGGTAACGGATCTGCTCTGATACATGCAAAGACTATCCATTATGACATGTAGGTATTATTATATTTATGTACACAATAATAATCTTTTACATTTTAACCAGCACACCCATGGGCGCCTAAATGGGCACTAGGCACAAATGCATTTGCTATTTATCCTGTTAAGTGTTACCTGCCCAACGGTGGGCCCACAGCTATTACATAATTTACTCAATCAAATATGTTAGTAATCACCCTAATTTAGATATCATTTGAAAGCTTATAATTTTGAAATCACACATTGCGTTACCATGGAAATGGTACTTTAAAATCTTTTGGCGGTCTCCTCCCCTTAAGTGTCATAGTGCAAAATGTATTACAGTATTTTTACAATCAAAACTTTTTATTATCTTCACAAAATACATTGAAAAGGTCTGAGTCTCAAGATTCCCTGTTTGGTGGTTATTTTGTGATAGAAGTAATGTTGTCAGAGAAAGGTAGACATTTGTGTCAGAAAAAAATGCATACAATTTTTTTAAATGGAATTTAGGTGTCACCCGCAATGACAACTGCATCGGGCTGAAACAAGCAAAAAACACTTGTGTCAGTAAAGTATTGGTCATTATTAGACCAATAAGTATTGCATAAATATTAAATAGTACCATGAAATTATCTCAAAATACAAAATAAAAAACATTATCAAACATAAATAGCCTATATATTACATTGATTTCACTGAAAAAAAAAGTTTCTTTTTTCTTTTTTGACAATGAACTACACGTGTGACTCCCAACTGAACAATAATAGAGGGTTAAGAGAAAGACATGCATTAAAGACGTGAAAATTATTTTTCTGCTTAAAAGTGCAAGTGAGTAGTTAAAGTTGGTGATCAAACTAGTTGATGATCAGTACAGATGTGTGTTGAAATGTTTGGCCAGAAAGATGTTCCGCCCCTCTTCTGTTTTCTTTAAAAAGACCCAAAGTACCAATGACTGCATTTCATCAGACCAGCATCTGTGCAAAGCTTACAAAAATGGTAAGTTTCATAATGCCTCTGATCAATATAGAATTCATATGTAAACATTTACTGTTGTGTACTGTTTTTTTTTTTTCTGTAATAAGTTCCTAGTTATATCTTTACAGAAATCTTTGGCTCTGGTTTTGGTATTTTGTGCCTTTGTCTCTTTAAGCGACTCTGCCTGCTCCACGACACCTCTAAACCAAGGTAATAAAAACACAAACACATAAAACCATATTTTTATTTCTTTCTTTACAATTCAACACAAAGTCAAAATTCACTTTTTTTTAAAAATTTATATTGCACATTTAATCAGAGCATGATGAGTTAATCATCACTTTTGTGTCAAAGCCAATTTTTGATTTAAACATTAACAATAATAAACGCTTCACTGGATCCTTCTGTTTAAAAAAAAAAAAAAAAAAAAAAAAAAAAAAAAATCTTTTTATTTCTGTTTTACCTTTCATTTCAAAGGTATTGGAGAAAATTGTGCTGCATCAACTTGTCAAGTAATTGTATCTATGAGATTTTTCAGTCTGGATTTAAGTCTGCTCACAGCACTAAGTCCGACCTCTTGAGAGTGTTGAACGATATCAATCTGCTGATTCCAGAGATTCTGTGGTTCTTATTCTTTTAGATTTGTCTAATGCATTTGATACTATCGACCACCCCACCCCTATATCTACATAACCTATCTACCCAAGAACAGGAAATATTCATTTATAACAATGAGACACACATCCACTCATCATACTGCATATTTAAAAGGTGGTGTATGTACACTATTAGGTAAATAAACACTGCATTTCTTCTTAACAACTCTTAATTTCATTTAATTTAAATAGGGGCAAGATTTTGTGTCGATGGCTATGATAACTCCAGGCATCCAATGGGAATTGCTTGGACAAACGGCAGATGTATGAGATGTACCTGCTACCCCGGGCAAATGGGATGCTGTGACGCGTAAGACACTTAACATCCTAACTACTGCTGTAACTTTAGAAAAACCAAATACATTGTTCTTTAATTTGTTTTATTAATTTAATCTTGTCCTTCAGTTTTTTTAAAACAAAATAAACAAAAACAATTGTAGTTAATACACATAATACAATATTGCAGATAATACAATATTACTGTAATAAGTGCGCTTAAAGGGTTAGTTCACCCAAAAATGAAAATTATGTCATTAATGACTCACCCTCATGTCGTTCCAAACCCGTAAGACCTCCGTTCATCTTCGGAACACAGTTTAAGATATTTTAGATTTAGTCCGAGAGCTTTCTGTTCCTCCATTGAAAATGTATGTACGGTATACTGTCCACGTCCAGAAAGGTAATAAAGATATTTTAGGTTTAGTCCATGTGATTTCTGTTAGTCCGTTGGAATTTTTTGTAGGGTATAAAATACATTTTGGTCCAAAAATAGCAAAAAAACTACGACTTTATTCTGCATTGTCTTCTCTCCCGTGTCTGTTGTGAGCGCGTTCACAGCACTGCAGTTTAGTGATATCCGGTTCGCGAACGAATCACTTGATGTAACCGGATCTTCTTGAACCAGTTCACCAAATCGAACTGAATCGTTTGAAACGGTTCGCGTCTACAATAAGCATTAATCCACAAATGACTTAAGCTGTTAACTTTTTTAACATGGGTGACACTCCCTCTGAGGTCAAATAAACCAATATCCTGGAGTAATTAATTTACTCAAACAGTAACGTTACACGGACTGAACTGCTGTGAAGAGAGAACTGAAGATGAACACCGAGCCGAGCGAGATAACGAACGAAACATTGACTCGTTCTCGCGTCAAGAACCGGTTGCATTGGTTTTCAGATCACCAGTAGTGATGGGAAGTTCTGTTCTTTTCCGCGAACCGGTTCTTTCGGACAGTTCGATTCAATAAACCCGTTGAAGAAAACGGTTCACCAGTTCTTTTGCGCTCGACGTAATGACTTCATTGGCGATGATTGCCCTTGATTCAAGCCTTCGGTTTACCCGCACTCATAAAATTAGTAATCAGTTCAGAATCAATCATCAAAAGATCCAGTTCAGTTTAGACGCGCTGTGTGTCAGTCTGCTTCACGCTGAATAACGCATGCGCAGTATCATCAGCTCCTCGGTTCTTGAATCGGATGCGTCCGACAGAAACGGTTCTTGACTCGAGAACGAGTCAATGTTTCGTTCGTTATCTGGCTCGGCTCGGTGTTCATCTTCAGTTCTCTCTTCACAGCAGTTCAGTCAGTGTACTGTTTGAGTAAATTAATTACTCCAGGATATTGGTTTATTTGAACTCAGAGGGAGTGTCAGCCACATAAAAAAAAGTTAGCAGCTTAAGTCATTTGTGGATTAATGATTATTGTAGACGCGAACCGTTTCAAAACGATTTAGTTCGATTTGGTGAACTGGTTCAAGAAGATCCGGTTACATCGAGTGATTCATTCGCGAACCGGATATGACTAAAACTGCAGTGTTGTGAACGCGCTCATCAACAGACCTGGGAGAGAAGTCAATGCTGAATAAAGTCTTAGTTTTTGATATTTTTGGACCAAAATGTATTTTCGATGCTTCAAAAAATTCTAACGGACCCTCTGATGTCACATGGACTACTTTGATGATGTTTTTATTACCTTTCTGGTCGTGGACAGTATACCGTACATACATTTTCAATGGAGGAACAGAAAGCTCTCAGACTAAATCTAAAATATCTTAAACTGTGTTCCGAAGATGAACGGAGGTCTTACGGGTTTGGAACGACATGAGGGTGAGTCATTAATGACATAATTTTAATATTTGGGTGAACTAACCCTTTAAGAATCTTAAACTGTGTTCCGAAGATGAACGGAGGTGTTACGTACTAAAGCATGTACTTTATTATAATTTTAACTGTAGTGTTATTCAATATTACATTTGAAGTTAATATATTTTAAATGTACTAATTTGCAACTTCATCATTACAAATGTGTAATTACAAATATATTTAAATACATGACACAAAAGTTTAAATAGAAATGACATTAAAGTATGTTTTAGTTTACAATAAATGCTTGCCAGTACATGTAGCACATTATAGGTATACTTCAAAGACAATGCAAGCTATTAAATTACATATGACATGTACTTATGTCCTCTTTAAGTGGATGAAAAAAGCACACTTAAGTTCAGCTGATTGCATTTATATAAAGTTTAACTATAATACACTGTCATTTTATTGAAAATAATGTTTAATTCATCTGAGAACATTACATTAAGTTCACACTTAAGTATATTCTTTTAGAGTATAGTATTTCTGTAATAAGTACTCTTTTTAAATGTATGATAAAGCAGCCTTTTTTTCACAAAGGTTGTTCATTGTTAGTTCCATTAACTTTGAAAACAGCTTCACATATCTTTTTTAAACCCCATGCTGGCCTGTTTGTGTGCTGTATTTTTAACACATTTTTCATAAACGTTCATGTTAACAAGCAGAAGGATGAATTGAACTTTATTTCTGTGATTATGAACAGCTTGTTGTGGGTTTTATATTTCAAGACATTTCCTCTGAAGTGATGTGTTTTTTTATTTTTTTTTTTGTTATAGGGTGCCCCGAGTGATTAACCTATCTCAAGGCTGCATTGTGAAGTATGATTACAAGAAAATGCACATTTGACGTGTTTAATATAATCAACTAACCCCAACATTAAGTGTTCTTATGGTGCTGTTGGAAAATAATTTTCAATGATTGAGTAATGTGTCCTTTTTGGATTAAAATGAATACCAATCAATTTTTGGAAAAAAACAAACATATTTTGCCAGTTTTACTCAATAAAATTGAGGCAACTCCTTGCATCAGCTTTTTGAGTATTTTGAAGTCATTTTATTTTATGTTTGTTCCATTAGACTACATGTTTTAAACTTGCACTCTTAATTAACGGCAACTCAGTCTTTTTTTAATTTTATTTACAAACTATTTTTTGTTTTAAATTTATCAAACATAAACCTTGTTATATTTAGTTATATTTATTAATTTCTTCTTATAAGCTACACATTTTTTTAATTTTCAAAATGTATTAAATCTGTATTTAAAATTTTCTACAATAGTGTAATGAAACAGTAAAACAGGCATCTCAAAACAAAACATTTATGGGTAACACTTTATAATAACGTTCTGTTATAAGTCATTTATAAATCATTAGTTAATGATGAGCTAATCATTTACAAAACATGACTATACATTCATAAATGATTAATAAATAATAAGTTAACATTTTAGTAATGTTTATTAATTCAGTTATAAGTCACTTATAAGTTATTAGTTAATGATGAACAAATCATTTACAAAACATGACTATATGTTCATAAATGATTAATGAGTGGTATGCTAACGATTTTACAAATGTGTTGTAAGTTATCTTAAAAAAAGTTCAAATCATGAATTAAATCAAACGGATCATTAGTAGATGGTTTATAAGTTATTAGTTGATACATTATTTAGCACTTATAAATCATTGAAGTATTTCTGTCAAAATTGTTTTGTATAATTATCTCATGCACAAATGATGAATAAACCATTAGTCCAATGATCAGTATATGATTTATTGGCAAATTTGTTAGCTGGTCCGTGTGCAAAAGCACAAACATGCAGGTTGATAAACATTTATAAATGCCTTAGTCAGGTGATTCCAGTGGCTTGTGTTAAATCCCTTCACTCATCAGCACAGACTTGTTCTGTGTGTGGGATCTAGTGATGAAGTGACCCTCAACCGCTTTTACCTTCCACTGAAGCTCACAATCAGGTGCACAGAGGTGTGTCAGAGAAGACAGCTGTCTATACCCTCACCAGTCAGTACTTACAGTAGTACACACTACAAAGTTGTTTAACAACTGTTATAGATAATGTGTAAACGCATGAATAAATCATTTACAAAGCTTTCTGCATCCCCTAATCTAAAGTGTAAACTATTCATCACTTGTAAATGTGTTACATATCATTTGTAGACCTTTCTTACCTGTTACACAATATTTGTATATGTACACAAGTCATTTATAACACTTCCCCTAATCTAAAGTGTAAACTATTCATCACTTGTAAATGTGTTACATATCATTTGCAGATCTTTATAAATTATGTACAAACTGCAGTTTGCAAATTTACCATGTATTTGCCATATGCAAAGGTTGTGGTATACCTTTTAGTTACAGGATATACAAATCTACAGTATACAAATCCCTTATATGATATTTAAATTATATTTTTTTATACAAATATATTTTACTATTATATAGATATATTTGAGCCCCTAACACTAAAGCCCTGCATTTCAGCCCGAGCCCGACGGGCCCCGACTTATTTATGCCCCTAGGGCCGGGCTTCGGGCCAATTTTCACGTTATAGCTCACATGCGGGCCGGGCCTCCGGCCTTTTTTGGGTTATTTATATTTTTAGACATTAAATAAAAAAAATGAGAAGTTGACGTCGACGATAGAAAAACAAACATAGAAAGACATTTCATAACCTCATACCATTCATAATCTGATAATTCAACCCGTTATAATTAAACTGACATACTGACATGACAGTCTAACGCACGCGCGCACGCACGCTTTTCCGTCAGCGCGACCCACGATTATACTTCACTTATATCCACTTATTGTAGTAGTAGCTATTAGAGGCCTCTAAAGTAATGTAAATGTAAACAGCACGAGACCCTGCTACCGCAACTGTCAAGACTGGCTCGCTCTGTGTTTAGTGTGCCGTCAGCAGCAGCAGCGAACGTGTCTTCAGCGCAGCGGGAAGAGTGATAGAAGAGAGGAGGACTGGGTTAAAACCTTCCACTCAGGAGGCTATTCTTTTTCTCCACGATGCTCTGTAAGAGACTGTTCTAACTTTTCATTTGACTGGACTTTATTTTCGTTTAACTGTTGGAAACTAATGGAAAAAAGAATAGACATATTCTGTGGTGCATTTTTGAGGTAAAATAACCTGCAAGTTTGTTTTTAATTAATTTAATTTGTTTAGATTGTAGGCTATTTCTCATTTCGTTTGCGAGCGCTGTTGCGAGCCTGCCTCAGTATTTCAATTTTTTTTTTTTTACTCACTGTGGTTTAATAAATAAACATTTATTAAACTGTCTGTGTGATATGCTTGAAGTGTTTTATATATGGATTTTATTGTAGCCAAGTAAAGTATTAGCGTTAATTTGAGAGGTTTAATTGATTAAATATGTTTTAGGCTACTCGCTGTCGGCTCGGCTGTTTAACGTTAATCGTCATTTTAAAAAAAATGCTCCAAACATTTTTCTAAATCAACTTGATAAAGAAATGAAAAGAAACATAACACAAAACTGACCATTTTTTTAATTGTTTGCAAATAGGCAGCCTTCCGCTGTGTAATAAAATAAATAAATAAATAAATAAATAAAAACACGGGCTCGTGTCGAACTCGGGTTGATAATTCTGATGAGCTGTCGGACACGGGTCGGGCTAGGGGCCTGAGCGTCTCAGGCCAGGGCGGGGCTCGGGCCTAGATTTGAGGCCCGTGCAGGGCTCTACCTAACACATCCCTTATTACACGACGTTTTAGCCACTTCACAAAAATAAAAACGCAATATAGATATATTGACAGTTACTATTATCTTAGTTAATATACTATTGTATAAAAAAGATCATTTTAAGCTCCCTACTCCACCCTATAATCTTAAACATAACCATTTTGACAATAAAAAAGTGTAACAGACAGATAAATGTACGTTAGTCACAATAATTTATTTAAAACATTACAAAAAGCAGTATAAAGAACAGATAAAACGACGCGTGTGCTACATTACCAGTGTTCTGACGGCAAAACAATTTTGTGTGAGTTACAGAATGAAATTAAAGTGTTTAATCGCTGCAAACATTCTCCTGATCCCAAGTAGGGCTCGCTGCAGTCTGCGGTGGACATCCAACCCCGCCCACATCCAAGTGTGACGTCAGAAGTCACGCCCATCCCCGACACAACCCCGCCCACATCCAAGTGTGAAGTCAGAAGTCACGCCCATCCTGACACAACCCCGCCCATGTCCAAGTGTGACGTAAACGAAAGCCACGCCCATATCAAATACGTCTCTCATGTGATTTCCCCATCCCCGTACCTGGAAACCCGGAAGTATGTTGAAGCAATTTATGGAAGTTAATGGGATCTTAATAAAATAATATTGTCCTTCGTTTTACTAATACACGTTTTCTTATTTTTGTAAAGGATGTCTAGGCTAAAATGGCACAACTTAAATCTAATATATATTTAATATGTCTAATATACGGAGCTGATTTCGTCATCATAACAGCTCCTAAAACGCTTATGTTGATTAAAGTAGGCTTATTGTCAATTAAAACTTTTAAACCTTACCTTGTTCATTTATGTAATGAGATAAATTCACATTTATTAAAAAAACGATTTTGACCTACCCAAGGCAAAATTGAAATGCATCAAATTTAAAGGGGACAATTAGATTTTGGTATTGTAAAAGTATGCAAAATTATTGTAAAAGTTGGTATTGTATAATTGTCATTTAATTTTCTAAAGATTTATTAAAAGTGTTAACATTTGAATGATAGAATCAACAGTTCCCCATATGCAGTAGGCTACACATACTTAGGCTGAATAAAGATTGCATTGATAGATTATATAAGTAACATGACATTGACCTTCAGGCCTTGTTCATCACAACTTGATATGAAACATGTCCAGGTCCTCCACATACTTAAAGATGAATGAAAAAGGCATCCATTGTTTCATTGGGTATTTTTATATTTATTATTTTACAAAAATAATTACATGTACAATTTTACAAAAAAAAATAAATAATAATAATAATAATAATAATATACCCACCAGTTTTTGAACAGTAAGATTTTTATTATTTTTTAAAGTCTCTTCTGCTCACCAAGCCAGCATTTATTTGATCCAAAACAAAGCAAAAACAGTAATGTGAAATATTTTTACAATTTAAAAGAACTGCTTTCTATTTGAATGTATTTTAAAATGCAGTTTATTCCTGTGATCAAAGCTGAATTTTCTTCATCATTACTCCAGTCTTCAGTGTATTAACATAATAATAATAAAATGTTTTTTGAGCATCAAATCAGCATATTAGAATGAAGGATCATGTGACTGGAGTAAGTCACCTTTGAAATCACAGGAATAAATTTCATTTTAATAGAAATATAGAAAATTGTTATTTTAAATAGCAAAATATATTACAAAAGCAAAATATTATACAAATATTTTAAAATTGGACTGTTTTTGCTGTACTTCGGATTAAATAAATGCAGGCTTGATGAGCAGAAGATATTTCTTTAAAAACATAAAAAAATCTCACTGTTCAAAAACTTTTGATTTTTTTGCTGTAAAAGGTATGCTCCAAATATTATAAAGTCTGAGCAGCTGAATGAACAGCTGAATGATCAGATAAACAGTTCTGACATGCAGTACACACACATACATACATAGACTACACAGAGAGATTCCTTGCTTTAATATATCCTCCGATTCTCCCTCCAGGTAGTCTTTTGATGGCATTCTGTTGATTTTTACTGTCCATCTGGAGAACGGGCAGGCCCTGTCATCTCCCCACAGAATAACCCACGATGACTCTGTACCACGCTGGACCAATGTCCCTTACAAACTTCCACTTTGTCCTCTTGGCGCTCCTGTTAAAAATAGAGAATACATACGTGTTGGGGGTATATGTGTCCACTATATGTGTCAGTTTAAGTACATATGTGTGAGAGGGATGAAGTGTGTGTGTCTGAGTGGGTGAGATGAGTGTTATGTGTGTGGGGGAAGGGTATAAAAAATATTGGCACATTGATTCATAATTGATTTTATGTTGTAAGACTTGTGCCTTCTATCTATCTATCTATGTGTCTCTCTATCTATCTACACATGTATGTATGTATATATGTATGTATTTGTGTGTGTTTGTGTGTGTACGCATGCATGCCACGAATACATACATACATACATACATATATACATACATGTGTGGATATAGACCCCCCCAACATAAAAACACTCATCTCCACCCCCCACCCCCAAACACACACACACACACACACACACACACACATATATATATATATATATTGTGACGGGACGAGCCAACGACAGACACAGTGGGCGTGGCGTCAGGCCTCGGAGAGGTTTTTATTTAACAGAAAAAACAAACAAAGGGGGAATAAAGTGTCGAAAAGGGGAACAGTGTCCAAAACAACAGGGAATCTGGTGTCCTCGTCGTGCTGCGGGGTTCGTGGGGGTCTGGCAGTGTTCATTGGAGGAAGGGTCCAGGTAAGGGGCGGAGTCCGGCGGCCGCACGCGCTCCCCTCTTCGGTCCGGGGCGCGAGGGGCGGCGGCTTCTTCTAGCGGCTTCATCCTCCTCGCTGGCCGCGGCGCTTGCAGGGGATGGACGGCCCGGATCCTGGCCCGACGGCCGTGTAGACGGGTGCGGTTCCTCGACCGGACCGCGGGTCCGGCAGCTCACGTCTCTGGGGCGCGCGGGAGTCCCTCAAACGCACCCTTCCTGGACCCACGAGGACACCAGTGTGCATGCACGGGGAAGATCTCTGTGACCGGTCTCCCGAGAGAGGCGCGTTGGGCTTTTAAACAGCGGCGGTGATGAGGCTCCATTTCCTTCAGGTGTGCCCCATCAGACGCCGCCAGCCCTGACTCGTCCAGCGCCCCTCCTCTCTCCCACACCCACTCCTATCGGGAGCCTGGTGAAGGGCGGCGATTTAGGACGGGGTGGCCGGTGATTATCAGGGAGGAGGCAGCTGACTCGTTCACAATATATATATATATATATATATATATATATACATATATATATATATATAAGTATATTTGTTGCTAGCAATAACGTGCCTGTGTGAAGTTGAAATTAAAAATACTTACTGTTGTTTATGCACATGCACACAAATGACGGACACGTTCGGTAAAGACCAAAGATATTTTTTTTTACTTACCGACACGGCAAACAACAGCTTCTTTTTTAGCGGTTGGC
The DNA here is from genome assembly GCF_018340385.1 of Cyprinus carpio. Taxonomy (NCBI): domain Eukaryota; kingdom Metazoa; phylum Chordata; class Actinopteri; order Cypriniformes; family Cyprinidae; genus Cyprinus; species Cyprinus carpio. The sequence continues at coordinate 999,902 of NW_024879395.1, read as the reverse complement.
AAACAATACAAATTATCTTCTTATCGATGCTTCTTCCTGTTTCAAAATGATTGAGAATGTGACGTATTTTGACATGGGCGTGGTCTGTGACGTCACACTTGGATGTGGGCCGGGTTGGATGTCCACCGCAGGCTGCAGCGAGACGCTCCTCTCCTGATCTGCATTTCCATCCTTCAAAGTGTCGCGCTCATAGACAGTAAAAGAAATGGACACAGCGACCCCATTGGAACTCAATTGAGACAAGTGAAGCCCGTTTTAGCGATTTTTAGAACTTCCGTTTCTGACGCGCAGACTCAAACTAAGCTTGATGACGTCAGCAACCTGTCTGACAGATGTAAATCTTCGAGTAGCTGTGCGTGCAAAAACTGCCATCGTTAATCTTGCAGAGATGGCGAGCTTGAGCGGGGAGTTCTTTAGCGTGAGTGAGCAGGAGTAAGTATTCTGATTAATTATTTTGTATAGTATTTTAAAATGTAACGCCAGTACGCCATATCTCTTGACGTCTCCCCGATTGCCTGCGAGCTTCTCCTCCTGTCTGTACGGTAATTTCTCTACTGTGCGACAGAGAGTCGAGTGGTTATGACGCAATCGTTAGCCTATTTTTACAAAAACTGTTTCTACGGGGCCATAATGTAACATAGAAGGTAATGGAGCCCTTTATACATTGTCGTGTATCTTTATAAATAAATAATGGACAAATGGAGTCTTTAAACGCCTCAGATGTAAGTTATTCGCTGTCAAAGTGATGCAAAAATGAACGGGAGTCAATTGAAGTTCTGCTACAAGATGGCGGCACGCGGCCGACTTCAACTTCCGGTCGACTTCCTTGCCCCCTGGTGGGTTTTTGAAAAATGAACGGGAGTCAATTGAAGTTCTGCTACAAGTGGGGGTCGCAAATCACAAGTGACAGCCAATAAGGAGCGAGGTTTGACGTCAATGCCGCAAACCAGTGTCGTTGTGTTGAAGCGCCAATTTTGAAAGTTTTTAACGGATGAGACGGCAGCTATGTACTGTTATTAATGTATAATGATTATATTACGGAAAACAAATCTTTTTCTCACACGGTGGTATCGTACGACTTCTGAAGACTTGGAATAAAATGCACAAAATAATGGACTACGTTTATGGTGCGTTTTCATGTTATGGTGAGCAGCTGTCCCATGGGAAACAAAATAAAAAATACACAATTAAGTGCTGATTAAATGGTGACAGAGTGTTCATTTATTTATTTAAAAAAAAAAATTAAGTTCAAGTTTGGGTAAAGTGATGGAATGAGATGGATCATGTAACAGGAAGATCTGGAAATGATATGTAACACATTTACAAGTGATGAATAGTTTACACTTTAGATTAGGGGACGCAGAAAGTGTTATAAATGACTTGTGTACATATACAAATAATGTGTAACAGGTAAGAAAGGTCTACAAATGATATGTAACATTTTTTAAATTTGTGTAATAGTTTACACTTTAGATTAGGGGATGCAGAAAGCTTTGTAAATGATTTATTCATGCGTTTACACATCATCTATAACAGGTGTTAAACAACTTTGTAGTGTGTACTACTGTAAGTACTGACTGGTGAGGGTATAGACAGCTGTCTTCTCTGACACACATGGAGTCTTTCACTCTGTGCACCGGATGTGAGCTTCAGTGGAAGGTAAAAGCGGTTGAGAGGGTCACTTCATCACTAGATCCCACACACAGAACAAGTCTGTGCTGATGCGTGAAGGGATTTAACACAAGCCACTGGAATCACCTGACTAAGGCATTTATAAATGTTTATTAACTTCAAAACAAATGAATTACTCTTCTTAAAATAGTGCTTTAGCATACCTGCATGTTCGTGCTTTTGAACACAGACCAGCTAACAAATTTGTCAATAAATCATATACTGATCATTTACTAATGGTTTATACATCATTGTGCATGAGATAATTATACAAAACAATTTTGACAGAAATACTTCAATGATTTATAAGTGATAAATAATGTATCAACTAATAACTTATAAACCATCTACTAATGATCCGTTTGATTTATTTCATGATTTGAACTTTTTTTAAGATATCTTACAACACATTTGTAAATCGTTAGCATACCACTCATTAACCATTTATGAACATATAGTCATGTTTTTGTAAATGATTAGCTCATCATTAACTAATAATTTATAAATGACTTATAACAGAAACGTTATTATAAAGTGGTTACCCAATATTAACTTCTTGTTTATTGAACTGTTGTATAAAAATCACATGTCACATTTTCAGATATTTGGGGAAAACAGAACTCTTGCTATTGTTAAACTACAAGATATGATGCAAATATAAGACAAAACCCCATACAGGGGGCTTAATTTGCACTCTTATCTTGTATTTTAGGGTCATTTAACAAAAATTTCATGGGCTACATGACGTCCTGAACCATGTCCAGCAGCTGCATGCAATATAAAATGACATAGTGGGCCACACAGGGTTTTATTAAAAGCATTGTTGTTTTTTTTTTTTCCGATAATTATTTGCGTCAAATTAATGTGTTAAATTGATAGCAAATTGAAAGTGTAATCATTTAAATTTTAATTTAAAAAGGTTTTTTGTAAATGTTGAAATTAACATGAATGCTATAGATGTATTGTTCACCATTAGTCCATTTTAGATAATGTAGTTAACTAAGGTAACCTTACTGCAAACAGTGTGGCTGAGAACAACAGACCTAAACATATGTGACCCACTGAGTAAAAGAGTAATACTGACACAGAACAACCAGTCTTAAAATTGAGTGGAAGAGATGGAATGTTTATTAATTTGATATTCCTGAAATTAAAGATGCTGTTACGACAGAATTTCAAGTTTTCAAAGTAAAGTTTATAAATGTTTTTGAAAGAAATCTCTTATGCTCATCATGGTTGCATTTATTTAATAAAAATACAGTAAAAACGGTAAATCTGCAGTTTGAAAAAAAACTGCTTTCTATTTCCTCTCATGCTACAGCTCCATTACTCCAGCTTTCAGAGTCACATGATCCTTCAGAAATCATCCTGATTGCTGAATCTAAGAGAATCTAATCTTACAGAATCTAAGAAAATATACCAACTATATTTGTATATAAATATAAGGGATACATGTTATCATTTTTCACTGAAAAATAATTAAAAAAAACATCCACCCAAAAATTAGAGGTAAATCACTGCAGTAACAAGGGTGATCAAGAGTTTCAGGAAAAGGAATATACTGAAAGCTCTTCTGTAAAAACAGCCCTGTGTATATATTCTAAACAGGGATTTTTAACAAGTCTCTTTAACCTTTGGGGTAACAAGGTCAGTGTCAGATAAAGAGTGAGAGAAACCTCAATATCGCCAAAGCTGTAGCGCTGAAAATCACTAACTTGCTTAAAAACTCATGTAAATAAATGTTCTTACACTTTTCTCAAGTAATTTACTGTAAAACGAAGCACTTTACGGTCTTTTTTGTTTAATTTAATGGATCCTTTGAATAAAGTATTGCATTTCTTAAAATCGTAATGACCACAAACATATGTAAAATATAATAAGAGTTCTCATTATAAATAAATAATAATCAACTTTAATATTCAGTGAAGACAGTTATTTGATGGGGGTGGTTGAGAAACATTTGAGAACCACTGCCTTTGCATATCATAAGATCTGATTCATTGTCTTTTCTCTTTCCATCTTCAGTCTGTGTGAATGCAGTATTAAAGAGAAACAGTGTTTCATCCTGACTTCAGCTCTGAAATCAAACCCATCACACCTGAGAGAACTGGACCTGAGCCGGAATGAACTAAAAAACACAGGAGTGAATCACTTATGTGACGTACTGAAGGATTCACACTGTAAATTGAAGAGATTGAGGTCAGTAACATTAAAATGCTTAAACTCATTTAGATTGAGTAAAACATTAAAAATGCTTAAACTCTTTTTTGTTCTTTTTTTCTGTATATGGTAAGAAGAAAAATTAAAATAAACAGTTAAAAAATTGAAGAGATTGAGGTCAGTAACATTAATAAAGACACTTTGTAATCAATATCTCATAGTGAACCTGATTCTTTTTTTTTTTTTTTTTTTTTTTTTGTCTGATTATTATCTGGTGAAGTAAGGATTAAACATACACTGATACAAGGTTTCCAGAACAAGACCAATACTTTACTTTTTGTTCACCGATTTTGGATACTGATTACCAATAGCAGTATTTTCATAGCATTTGTGGGTTTTTTTTTTTTTCATATTAGAGAAACCAAAAGAAAATGATTCATATACAGTAAGTTGTGTATTGTACGAGCTTCGTTAACTGTCAGTTTCATTCTATGGCTTTATTGAATTTGGTATTAATTTTTAAAAGCATGTCAGATATTTAGAGCTGTTCTAGTGTAGGGCTACAGAGATCATAACATTTTTCCTGTAGTGATGTGGGGAACTTTTTTTTAAATTTATATATATATATATATATAACTTTTGACTAAATCTATTTTATTGAGCAACTTTAGGTGTTACATTTTATATATTTATTTCTCTCTCCTTCTCTTTCTTTCTCCTCACCATCAAGTAGTGATAGGTGCATTGTTTTACTTTCTTTGCTAGTGACAAGTCCGACCAAACATTTTCAGTGATATCTGTGAGAAAGAGATGTGTGCTTGCATAGCTTGCTGTGCACTCAATCCATGCAGTGTGCTTCACTGCAAGCTTGCGCACAGCAGCTATACATGCATGAATATTGATTAATATAATGTTATTCATATTATTGATTCATATTAATATGATATTAATATTCTAGTTATTAGATACATTCACATAATCCATAATACATTCTTAACCTCTGATATCTTCTTTCTGCTGTCTGTTTGTTATAATGTTATTCATATTATTGATTGTGTCTTGACACAAGTACAGTACTTACTTGCACTGCATGGGTATCTGTGTTTTTGGTATCGGAGCCTTTTAATGAGTATAGTGCACAAGATCAGTATAAAGACCAATGCCAATACTCCATCCCTAGTGAAGAGGATCTCTCTTCCTCTTTTTGTTAATATGCTGTGTTAATGTGACCGTACAGAATAAAGAGTTATCTTCTGCTGTTTTATTTTCTTCTTTCTCTCTTATTCCCATTGTAGGATAAGCTGTTGTTATTTGGCAGATGAAGGTTGTTCTGCTGTGACTTCAGCTCTGAAATCAAACCCATCACACCTGAGAGAACTGAACCTGAGCTGGAATGAACTAAGAGACTCTGGAGTGAAAAACCTCAGTGATCTACTGATGAACCCACAATTCAAGCTGGAAATTCTAGCGTTAGTATCATTATACTGTACAGCATTTAAAGTGTGATGAAATCTTATTATGCTGTTAGCTAATGTACTGATGGATATGATATGTATCAGTAGAAAAATAATTGTTCTTTTTATTTTTATTTTGAATCAATATAAACTTTGTTTCATATACTGTCATCTATCTGGCAAATCCTTGCTGCAAAAAGACAAATTTGAGAATAGTGTAACTTCAGTGACTTGATTGTTGTTACATGGTTTTACAGTACTTTTCACTTAATCTATTTTAAGCTATTTATTTAATTTTTAAGCTACACTCAAAAAACTTTAAATTGTGATTCATGTATAAAATAACCTTAATTTTCTCAAATTGACAACAGGAAAATAGTCCATTTAAATGTCATTTCCATGTTTTACTGATGAATTAGTGACACTGTGGCATTTACTTATGAATTTAACTTAAACATGTACTTAACATGGATCTGATTCATTGTCTTTTCTCTTTTGGTCTTTAGTATGTGTAATTGCATGATTACAGACAAAGAGTGTCTCATCCTTACTTCAGCTCTGAAATCAAACCCATCACACCTGAGAGAGCTGAAGCTCAGTGGGAATCAACTAGGAGACTCTGGAGTTGAAAACCTTATGTGTAATTGTATGCTTTGGATTCTGGTGAGACTGTTGTTAGTGAATGTTGATTATATCAGTAACGGTGTGATTAAATTTGACTATTAAGTTATTTATTTAAAAGCGAAAGGGCCTAAGTGACATAATTTACAGCACTGCAAGTAATTGATTGACAGAAAGGAGTTAAGACCACACCTGCTTACATGTAAAAGGCATGTAGAGGAAAACCGTGACATCTAGTATGGGTCCGGCTGAAGGGTTTCTCTAGATATTTAAATCTACAGCTGGCTAGTTAGAAGTTCATAGGCTGGATCAGTATTAAAGGTGTTTATTGTGTTTGAACTAGTCTTTTTGAGGATGGCACACTAAAGGAAAGTTTTTGTGGAAAGCACTTCACATATAGAGATGGTTTGGGTGTTTTATGCAAATGACTAAACTCAGGCACACAGTTGCTCAAAATAGAATACTCCAAATGTATTATCATTAGAACGAGATTAAGAACTTATTCATGTGATTATTGTCATAAATAATGTCTGTTGACCAGGTTAACAGTCACTGTTGTTTTGAATCGACAAACTTAAAAACAATTGTTAAATAAGTAACTTTGAAAAAGTTAGGCATCGCTGACAATTCAACAATAATTGTACCTGTCGATCTTTGGGTCGGTTTTAAATCTCACCTTCTCTTAAAAGCCAGTCTGATGTAAATATGAGTTGTTACAGTTTCTCTTACTTTCACTTTTACTTGAAAACTCTTCTCTAAACAAGGTTTCTTTGTTTTAACAACAGATGATTCCTCAACTGGTTGTCTTTTTGAACAATCCATTGTGTTAATAATGCTGCTTAGTAATGGCTTCAGGCTGTCAGAACTGTTAACAAATCTCTCACCACATCATATCTGCAATGTAATAGCTGAATGTGTAATAGTGAAATAGATGTGACGTAATCATGCAAAAACAAATAATGGCAAACTGATATTTTGTGTGAAAACCAACATGACAGCTCAAATTATGATTTATTATGTACTGCAGCTTTAAGCAGAATTTATGTTAAAATACACTAAATTAACTTAAATTATATTAAATTTGAAAAGTTTATTTATTTTCTCACTTTAAGAATGTGAAAGTAGTCCATTTAAATTTCCAGTCAGTTATGTGTCTTAATCTACATTTAGATTAACTAAAGATGCTTTAGACTTGGATTCTAACTAGTATCCTCAAATCCTAGTTATGGATTGGTGTGTGGTTCTATAATTAAGTTTCAATGTTTTGCTTATGTATTAATGACTGCATGGTGTTTGGTTATGATGAATGGAACTCACAAATGAACTTATAATTTTTAAGCATTGTCTTTTCTGTTTCCATCTTCAGTCTGTGTGAATGCAGTATTACAGAGAAAAAGTGTTTCATCCTGACTTCAGCTCTGAAATTAAACCCATCACACCTGAGAGAACTGAAGCTCAATGGGAATCAAATAAAAAACGAAGGAGTGAATCACTTATGTGAATTACTGAAGGATTCACACTGTAAACTGGAGAAACTGAGGTCAGTAACATTCACATTATAATCACAATGCTTAAAATTACTTTGACATTAGACATTAAATGAAACACTGTTACTCAATATCTCAAGAAGAGCTTTAGTTTGCATTATATTTGTGGAAAATAATTCCTCACAGACCACTGTGTTAGCGGGATATGTGCAGCTGTGGCACAAGTATCTTCTCTGTCAGTAATATCACTAACAGTCATGAAACAATGTGGAAGTATAAGACACATTGTAAAAGGCAGAGGCCACAGTGCGAACAGCAGCAGGATAACTGCATGACCAGTTGGTCAAAAACACATGTGCCTCAGACCAAACAGATCGCAAGCAAAGCAAGGAGCCCCCCTCCAAAAAAAAAAAAAAAAAAAAAAAAAGGACTAAAACGTGCATTTTTGATTAAATAAACAACAATGTGCATTTAATTAAAAATTTTTGTGTTGTATTTGTTATGTGTATGGTGAATGTATGGTGTAACATTTACAATAAATAATTAAGTTGCAAAGGAGTGAATGTGTTTCTGCACAAACTTCTGTAGCTTTGATGAGGCTCAGCCTACACTTTACTGTCAAATCAAACATTTTTATTTGTGTTGTTGATTTGAATTTTCATGTTAAATTTGATTTTGATTTATGTTTAATTTTATGTTATTTATTTTCTGTTCAGGTCAATCAGATGAAATTCCTCATTAGATGGATTCACATTGAGATGACTGTGATATTACTGTGATATAGAAAAGGCAAATGTGACTGTGCACTCTAAATACCATAAACATCGTACAACACTGGGTGAAAGTAAAAAAGTCTCTTTTGTCTTTCTGTTGGTCTCCTTCTAGTCTGAAGTACTGTAGAATTGCAGCATGTTTCTTCTTTAACTCAGTCTTTGACAAACAGAAAAACACTGCATTGGAGACTCAAAGAAGCAGACTCAAACTGTGACTGCGGTGAGTAAACATCTCTTTAGTCATACTAACACAGATAAGCATTTTGAATGTATTATATTTAAAAACACAAATACTGTAGTCACTCTTTAGTTTGGGGATCAATTCTCACTATCAAATAACTATTTAACTATGATTTTTGCCTCAATAAAATCCTAATTTGTTGCTCATCAATGGTTAGTAAGGTAGTTTGTTGGTATGGGGTAGGATTAAGGGATCTAGAGAATGGTCAAGCAGAAAAAAGACTTTGATATGTGCTTTATAAGTACTAATAAAAAGCTAATATGCTAAGGATAGGCATGCTAATAAGCAAGTTAATATTGAAAATTGGTCCTTTAAATAAAGTGTTAACAATATTGATCTAGAAAAATGTGTGCCAAGTTAATGTAAAACCAGAAAATTAACCTGATTACAAGAATTCAATGTTTGTTAAAGTCTATTATAACTCTGTACTCCAAAGTAATTGAAATACAGAAACTACTTTTGCAACTTCTCCCACTCAACACTATTTTTGCTCCTCCTCCTTGCAGCCTGGGATAAGGACTGGTTCAGCTGGGGAGTGGACTTCATTGGTGGGTGGTTTACACCCTGGTCCAAAAGCTCAGGAACTTATGAAATCAACAGAAAAGTCACCATCAGATGAGGAATCCTTAGACAAGCCTCACTAGTACTGTAATAAATTAATATGTTTGAATGTTTTGATGTCTATAATCAAAATGTAATAATGTTCATCATATATTCAAATATGAACTGAGAGTATTATCATAAAAATAACAAAAAATCCTACCCCTAACCTGTTTTAAATCTTTGATGACATCAAAAAGGGATATTTTTGGTGAGGAGCAAGCACTTCAAAACCTACAGCTAATGATGAATTCAGTGTGTTTTATAAACAGACATATTTATTGATAACCGATTTAAACAGCTTCAAACAGCACAACTAAAGGTTATTACACTGACTCTTACTGTACGTGTTGCTTTTCAATAATGATAACTAAAGAATACAGCTGGGAGGCTCAGACTTTCAAATTTAATAATGCAGCATTAATATAACTACCTACACGTTTCATGAGTAATGTTGAATGTTTATTGTTGGTTTTGTATTTACAATAATATTTTTGTGGTTTTATTACAGGTGAAATAAAGGAAAGAAAAGACGTTGATGAACACTCAAATGAGGTTGATTAGCAGGAAGACTTGACTCTTTGTTATAAGGCCTACAATCAGATAATGATGTTTGATTACTCAACTCAATTTTGAAGAAATTAAAAAATTGCTTTTTGTACATGATTGTACAATACAGTGTAAGCTGTCAGATATATCAAATGAACATGAAATATAAACTGAAAGTCTACATGTTTAAAGATTCAAATCAGTACTATCAATGTCAGTTTTATACTTCTTTATGCCATAAATTCATTTTTACATTTTATATTTCTGTACATTTTTACATCTTATGTCTCTTACATTTTTATATATTTTTTATATTTATTATTTTAATTTGTATTAAGTCAGGGTTGTGTCTGGACAAATATATTGTTTTAGATCTGTGAAGAAACGTCTAAGTAAGAGATTGATTGTGTTTGGTTCATTGTACTCTGAACACAAGATAATAATGTATGAGTTTGTTTTTGTATATTTGATAATAATCTTTTAAGTAGTTTATTGTTTTTGATGGAGTCTCTCCTCTTTCATCGGTTCAGACTAACTAATCTTCTGACAGATGTAGAGGTTTCTTCTGACAGATGTAGAGGTTCCTGTAGAAATTACATATGAATGAGCAGCCATGCAGGTCTATCTAATAAAGACAAGTGTTATCAAACCCATTCTCATCTCACGGGCAGTTATTTTATACAATCATTAACATAATGAACATTGTTGTCATCCAAAGATTTTATACAATCATTAACATAATGAACATTGTTGTCATCCAAAGACAGTGTTACTATCATACAGGAAGCTATTCCATTGTCATGTGATGAAAAACAACAACTATCAGTAAAGGTCTAAAGGTTTTATTCAAAAAAATTATTAAACCTGCAATTTAATTGTTTTATTCAAAAACATACATATTAAACCAGACACTTAATTTTGGCCTTTCTGTCTTTACTTTACAGGAAAGTGGAGAGCGTACAGGAGAGTAAGTATGATTTTGGTGTTTTATCATTTTTATTTAAAACTAGATAACTAAAACATTTCTGCTTTTTATTTTATCTAAATTATTTAATTAATTCTGTTTTGTGAATTTTTATTTGGTGTTGTGCATTTTTATTTAAAACTACGTCTTTGTCGGACGTTGAAAAGACGTCCCCTGAAGCGCCAGAATGAAAGTTTTTATGACGTCTTTTTTCGACGTCTTTTGGACGTCCAATATCGACGTCTACAGGACGTCTATAGAAGGTTAAAATTGCGTTCAGATGTGGTCATTTCTGGACGTATTTTCAACGTCTTATAAAGTCTCATTTAGGCGTCATTTATACTGTTTCTGAACAAAATAAACACTCTTAAGCTGCATTCAATTAAATATCATGTTTATTTCAATGCACAATTTCTTTTTTGTACTTGTAAATAAACTTAAAGAAACAGTGTGTTCACACAAAAAACATGAAATAAAAGAAATGTCACTCATTATACAGTGGATAACAATTAACAACAAACAATTTAGTTTAGTTGGGTCCACACATTATGTTCACCTATTGGAAGTTTAACTTTTTAAGCTTTTTCATTTTTATTTAAACTGCAATTAGCATAAAATTCTTAAAGATGGTATTCTTTATTCATGCAATAGTCAAGTGTTCATGTGCCCAAATATTATCTGCATGCACAATAATAATAATAATAAAAAAAGGGTTTTCAATCTGGGGTTCAGGACCAAAACAAAGGGGGTCAACAAATAATTTATACCATATTTTCAAGACTACTGGTATTTTTTTTTAATCTTCTGAGATGTGCTGAATTATTCTAAGCAAAACGTAAATACATAAAAGCGAGCACTTACAGGTTTCTATAAGTATAGTTCTCCTGTCTGTGTGACAAGCCTGTCTGTACACAGTGGTATTGTCTGTACCACTGTGTTTTTTCTACATTTCAGAATGAGGTTCACAGAAACTGAGATAGCAAGTGCATTTTAATTAACAAAAGATATACTGCTTGTAAATAATGGCACTAGAATTTTTTTTTTTATTTTATACATAGGCCTAATATTTTTTATTTTTATTGTGTTTTGAATAGTATTCAAAAAGTAAATGATTTGAAGTGAGGGAAAATAAAATCTTTACAATGTTTATAGTTTTTTAAGTTTCTTTATGTTTGTTTTATTTATCAGTAATTAAATTATTTCTGAAAGTAATAGTAAAATGTATCTTATACACCGATACAACTTGTGTGTTTTTTTCCTGACCTGATGCAACTTAGCCCTATATTGTGCTGTATTATTAAACAAATGTATTTATCTTATACACCGATACAACTTGTGTGTTTTTTTCCTGACCTGATGCAACTTAGCCCTTGTTCATTATACTCCCCACCCACAATAATTTTAAGCCTTAAAATCTGTTGTAATTCTGAGGGTGTCTTTGAAAAATCTTCTCTGCAAGGGATCCCTGGCGCCAAAAATGTTGTAAATGTCCAGTGCTAGTGGTCAGGCATCCATATACAGCAGAGTCTGGTGTGGTAGGAGGAACTGTCCTGGTCGGCACAAAATCTATCTGTCTTCATGAACTGCCCTGAAACACAAATTAAATATAAATGATTATTATAAATATAAATATAGCTTCACAATGCTCATTTGACCCTCTGGGGTGAACATATGATCAGAAAATACAGCCAGACTGATTTTTAGTCTTTAGGGAATCATTTCAAAGCGTAATTTTAATTTTATTTTTTTTTTTTATTTAAAGTGCCTAATTTCACAGACTCGGCGTGAGCATCCAGGATACACGACAAAGGCTGTTTTAATACAAGAACACTTCACACAAGATAAAGTTTTGAAAATCTTACATGTAGTGACAGAATGTATTTGTATTTGCCAGTAACGTTACTAAAACTGACCACTAGGTGTCAGTAGTGTTACACTCACCAGTAGAGTGTGTAGATTACGAATCAGAAGTTAAACTCTTGTTGCTGTTCCCGTCCTGAAAAGTAGAAAAAAATATAAGTTCTAAAATCGTTTCTTTATTTGATCAAGAAAAATTACAGTTACCTGTTTTAGTGACTAATTTTAATAACTTGGTTAAAAAGGATCATCAAAATTTTACCTCAGACTGTAACTTGGACCACCTCAAATTAACCAACAGGGATAATGTTATGTACAATTACAAAAAGAGGAATTTGAAAATATATAATCTTTATAATCCAAAATAAATAATTTGAAATATTAAACTGAAGTAAAATTTAACATTAGATTGATAAAACGATGAATAAAAGCAGATTTATTCTTACCTTTGGCTCAGCGCAGTTGTCAGATGACCGTTACTGTTTGAATTTCCAAGTAACCGTTAACGTTAATTACGTTAGCTCCGTCCCGTTGTGAAGGTCGTTCGTTGGTCCGGTATCTCTGTAGGTTTATAAAAAGTGTCCTCAACGTAGAAATAAATAAATTAAAGGATGGCGGCAGTTATATCTTCAGTCTTTTGTAAAAACAGAATTATAATTCCGTCTTCGTTGTTATTTTGCGCCATCACGTTACGTTTACGTTTTTTTTTTTTTTGCCATCACGTTTACGTCACTCACGTAACATCACATAACGCCCCTCGTGGCCAGCGCACGTTTAAATACACTATTTCATTTCATTTAAATCTATGTGTTAAATATTTATTATTTAATTATTTAATAGGATATATATATTATTTCAATCTAATTATCTATTTAAATATATTCCACTTTAATATATTTTTAATGTATTTAACTTTATTTAATTATCTATATTTAATTTATAGATCTAATACAGATATAAACTGCTGTTTCTGTCAATGCTCCAGTGAAAAATACCACTCAAATAAATAAATAAATCCATGTAAGATTTTATATGGTCACATTATGGTACTTTAATTAGGCCTATGTTTTTAGAAATTTTTATATATTACATTATTTTGACACCTAAATGTTTCAGAAGAGTAGGCTACATGTGCTATTTAAATCAGAAATCAAATTTTTTTTATATATATAAAAAAAGTTATGTCGATTTCCTGAACCTTTTTCTGCACGTTGAACAGACGTCCAAGAAAATCCTTAGCCGGACGGTCAAATTTTGAACCTCGTATCAACGTCCAAGGGACGTCGTAGATCGACGTCCAGATATGAACCGGATTTGCACGTCGAGTAGACGTCCAGATACGGTCCAGACCGACCGAACGCAATTTAGACTTGATCTTGCACGTCGTATAGACGTCTCATGTTTGTTGGGTGCTGTAAAACATTTTTTGTTTTGTTTATGTATGTCATTTTTTTTTTATTTGAAGCCTACGCTTACTTATATTTAAAACATTTCTGTATGTGTGTAAATATTTGGGCCAGTATTATAAAGTTTATTAATCACATTTATTTCGGACCACATAGCCATTAAACATAAATATAGCTAGTGAAGAAATAGATTAGACATCATATCTGAAGCATTGTTAAATATATTTAAATATAATTTTTGAAAACACTTGATGGGCGCGCGCTTAACTGGAGCTGAGGAAAGTCACCATGGAAACGGGGTGCAGTCAAGCAGCTGAACGCTGTCTCTCATGGTTGTTTTTCACTAATTTCAGGTAAGTTTTTCGTCCCTAAATTACACCAATATTACATAAAAGTGTTCCTGAAACTTTCTTTCATGTAAATGACACGCTTCCGTTGAACATTAACTTTATAGAAATGGTTTTATTGTCTTCAGAAAAAGTCCGTTAGCATCTCAACCGTAATGCTAACTACAACTTTATATGCATCTTTCACAATATATTTCGCCCTATATCAGCATGAATCTGTAATTTTCTTATATATGTGTGTGGTGTGTATGTGTGTGTGTTTGCTTGTTAGCTATTTTGATGTCCACACTGTAAGAGCATTATCTATATAAACCACCTCTCTACACCTTTCTAAATGGGGCCTTTTAAGGGGCTTTTTATATGATTGCTCTTTTACTTGATTCAGTTAGTAAACCTAAAACTTTAAATTCTGCTGTTATTATTCTTTCTATTTTTTTTTTTTTTTTTTTTTTTTTTTTTTTTTTTTTTTGTATATTTCTGTACATTACGTTTCCTTTTCTTTTCTGCATTTCACCTCTGCTACAATTTATAATAAACCTGGTATTGTATAATAAATACTGTTGGCTTTGACAGATTGACAGATTTTCTCATGTTCCTAGATTCTTCCATGCTGATGTCCATACTCTAGAGTTGGAGCGTGTATCCTGTCGAAGAACATTTTTAGACATTATGAGACATATGACTAGTAAGTTAATACCTCAAACATACACTACCATTTCAAACGTTTAAGGGTCAGATTGATCATGTATTTAAAATAAATCTTTTATGCTCACCACTGCTGCATTTATTTGATTAAAATACAGTAAAATAGTAATATTTGAAATTACTAGGGGTGACACAACTAGATTTTTCATAGTCGAATCCAAATTTTCGAATCTTGCTGATATTCGACTGATAGTCTAATCATAAGTTTGGGGGCAAAATACATGGAGTCAAGTCAGACATTCGACAGTCATAATTACTGATCTTAACACGCAGGGAAAATGTGTAATGAACGGCTCGCAGATACAAACGGGGTAAATAATAGTTTAATCATTGATAGATCTTTTCTATTTTAGAGACTGAAAATCATTGATAAACCACAAGGTAATTGTAACTTATTTCAAGGAGAATCATAAGTATAACAAGAATAAAAGAAAATGCATCTGTAACTTAATATTGCTTCTTATTTTTCAGTGTGTTGAAAGTCCTCATTAAACGCATAGCTTTCTTCTCATCTTTGTGCATTTTCAGATGTTGTGCATATTTTATTTTTTTAACGTTGTTTAACTTTTTAACATCATAATATTGGTTGTCTTCTTACTCCCACCCCAGTTAAGCAGATCTGAGCAGCTGATCAAGGATCACCAGAAACTCTGCAGAACGTTTGGTCCTCCAGCCCAAGACTGGACACCAGTGTTGTAAGTCATCAATCTAGAAGTAATCCTGCCTCTTTGAAGTGTCACGTTCAGAATATATTACAGGAGATCTCAACATTGTCTATCAAGGTTCACTTAAATGCAGAGTTTTTGCACCAACCTAGTGCAGGTGCACCTGAACACATTAATCCAGGTCTTCAGGTTTTACTAACTATAAAGTCACAAACAGGTGAGTGTGATCAGGTGTGGACCTAAACTCTGGGTGTGTATCACTTAGGTCCCTTGCTCAGAAGTCTGTGGTTAAGAGCTGCTCTAATATGCGGGTGTTTTTTTTTTTTTTTTTTGTTTTACAGTGCACTCAAAAAATAAACTGTCTGCACACTTGAATCCTTTGTAATAAATTTAATCACCAAGCTTTCGGTCAAACGACCATCCTCAGGGCATACAGACAATAAATGTAGCAATCAACTTAACTGTGTTCAAACACATCAGGACAATCAACAGTGATTACCACACCTGTGAAGGCCAGGTAGGAGAGTTTTGTAGTCCAATGGTGGGAGCTGTAGTTTTTCTTTAACCTACCCAACATACTGAGTTATCTAGGTAATTTACACCTTTAGTGGAAATCCCCACTAAAAGAAACAAAACATAATTACAAATATACAAAAATACATACATACATGCTGCATAAGTGCATGGAGACTGCAAGGACATCAGTAAAACCTTCATAGACTGCAGTATTCAGGACTTAAACAGTATTCAAGACTTATAAAAATGGTACAGCTGTGACTATAGCATGACACTCATGTCATGACACTCATGTCGAAGTCCACATTTAAACCTTTGGGATGTAAGGCATCCAAAGTATGAATCCAGTACAGTTCCCTTTGACATAGCACTTTATCAATGTTGCCACCTCTAGGTAATTTAATCTGCTCAAATTCCCTGGAAACGGAGAGAAGAGACTGAATGAGCACACTCTGTAAAGTGACAGGCCACAGGGTAGTTAGGGTCGGCACGTCTGATAGAGCTTTTATGCTCACTGATCCTCTGTTTTAAACAACTTGTGGTCTTACCCACATACACCATGTCACAAGGACATCTTAAAATGTAGATAACATTCTTAGATTTACATGTAATCATGCCCTTCACATTGTAACTCTTACCGGATCTGGGGTGTTTAAAATTATAGGTCTTGTGTGTATTATTACATTGGGCACAATTGCCACAGGGATAGTTACCATCCCTAAGAGGTGCTAAGAGTGTTTGGGTAGGAGCTGATTTTATACATGCTTTAACTACCCTATTGCGGAGGTTAGGGGCCCCGTCTGGACACAAACAAAGGTGGATCCCTAAATTTATTCTGAAGAGAGGGATCATCAGATATTAGATGCCAATATTTCATAATGGTGTTTTTAATTATAAAGGATCTTGGAGTAAAAGTAGTTATGCAGGAGACAGAAAACTTTTTATCCTTTTTTAAACACTCTTTTTCAAAAGGTGTGGCCGTGGTGTTCATTACACATTTTCCCTGCGTGTTAAGATCAGTTATTATGACTGTCGAATGTCTGACTTGACTCCATGTATTTTGCCCCCAAACTTATGATTAGACTATCAGTCGAATATCAGCAAGATTCGAAAATTCAGATGGTAGGTTAAAAAAACTACAACTCCCACCATTGGACTACAACTCTCCTACCTGGCCTTCACAGGTGTGGTAATCACTGTTGATTGTCCTGATGTGTTTGAACACAGTTAAGTTGATTGCTACATTTTATTGTCTGTATTATGCCCTGAGGATGGTCGTTTGACCGAAAGCTTGGTGATTAAATATATTACAAGGATTCAAGTGTGCAGACAGATTATTTTTTGAGTTTTTCAGTCTTGTTTTGTCTGGCACCTTGGTGATCGTGAGTGCGGTGTAACTCCTTCTTTATTTACAGTGCACTGAAATGTTTGCTCTCTAAAAAAGCTGTGAAAACCAGGAAGCATCGATGCTCACCATGCTCCCTTATAGGAAGTTCTGAAGCTCACAAAGCATGGGCGATAATTTGCTACAAAATGACACATATAGATTTTAAAACACAAACCAATATAATATTTCAGCATAACCACATCACTAGACAGGTACTGTCTAATCTAGTAAACATTTGCAATTTATTTATGACCGAAATCTAGCACATACATGTAACAAAGTATTTATCATAATGTGCTGTAAATAGCATTAAAAAGATATCAGTTTTACTGTTGTGCATTAATGTCAGTAGTGATGTTGTACAATGAGGACAGAAATAGTCACCAGTGTATAGTGAGCCACAGTGCTTACCAGTGCCTGAATTCATGTACACAATATATTAATTCACAACTTGGTGAACTGTGAAGCTGATTGAGACGTAACCTCTGCATGACAGTGGACCTTAAGCACAAGTATAGGTCTCTGCAGGAAAGTAATGGGAGTTACCAGATCAGGGTGTTTTTAGACCATGATACCTGACTTGGCTGACGTCATAGTGATGGTAGGTTTAGGGGTGGGGTTAGGTAAGGGTGATCATTTTGATTGCATGATTTAGAAACACCCAGCCGTTTTGAAAAACACCCACAAAGTCGTAAACGCCCACTTTTGCTCTGCAGAGACCTAAGTCTCACTTTAAGGGCCATACTTGGCAAATCCCTGACATACTGATTAGTTAATAATCCCTTATGAAGAATGAGTACACTTTAATTTGTACATTTTGGACAACCATTGTTTTTTTGTATTATTATTATTTTTTTTTTTACATTTACATTTTAGTTATTGTTTTTCTTTCTCACTTTAGATGCTGGAGAAAAAACACAACGCGAAAAAACATCTGCCATGGCTCATTAATCCAGAATTGGGATGGTGGAATGAGCAGAAGAACCAGAAGATCAGAGATCAGGTGCAGAGATCTACTGGTGCCCCCCCTGTGGGAACCAATTTACCAAACGTGAAAAAGATTTTCATCACTCACTTTTATGTTGTTCCAAACTAGACTTTTGTTCATCTTTGAAACATAAATGCAGAACTTTTTAATGAAATCTGAGAAATAAATTTTTTGTATTTGTAAAATAAACACATTCATGAGAGCACCATGATGCCATTAGAGTTGAGTTGGCGTGAGAGAGCTGGCCATCTCATGGTACTTTTGTGAAAATCCGTTGGGGATACATAATTTCTGAATAATTTTTTTTGCTGTTGTTTTTTTTTTTTGTTTTTTTTTTTTTCAATATTTTAAAGATTTATTGCCTTGAAAAATTAATTTATACAGAAAGATGGATTCATTTGATAAGTTACAGTAAAGACTTCTTTAAAAAAATCTAAATAAATACTGCTCTTTTGCAAGCTCTATTAAAAAAATACTGATAAATTTAATGGTTTCCACAAAATATTAGGCAGCAATTGATAATAATCAGAAATGTTTCTTGAGCAGCAAATCAGTATATTAGAATGATTTCTGAAGATCATGTGACACTGAAGACTGGAGTAATGATGTTGAAAATTCAGTTTACAGGGATAATTACATTTACAATGCATTAACATAGAAAACAATTATTTCTGTAGTTATATTTCACAATATTACTGTTTTTACAGTCTGTTTGATCAAATGCAGGCTTAAGATGTGATCAGGAAAGTGTTTTTTTTTTTTTTACATGAAAGATGTATTTAATGTGTCAATAAATGTGTCAATATACTCTTGTGAATTGTCTTATTTTGACTAATTATGAATATGAAAAATAATTCACGGTTGTAAATTAGGCCTGAAAAGACGTCTTTTCAACTTTAACTTTACCACCACAATTAGACATAATTTGGACGTCTGTTTTTAGACGTCTTTTCGACGACCTTTAAAGACGTCTTTTCACTTTCACTTTTCAACTACTAAAATTTAACGTTTGTTTAGACGTCTGCCAATGACGTCTTTTCGACGTCTTTTCAACGAGTTTTTGTATATGTTTCTTAGAATTTGGCAAGAGTTTATATGTCAATATGAAACAAATAAACATGCTGTAAGAAAGAACCTCAGGATGTCAGGTATTTACAATATGTATATTTTAAAAATGATTCAGAAACAGGAACAAAAATAAATGCCATGTTGACCGTTCAATTATACAGAATGTACTTTATGCTCTCTACACTCCAGTCCAGCAGGTGGCGGTATGAACAGTTCAGCTGCTTTACCATTTAAACCCACCGAAGAAGACGAAAGTGAAAGTAATAGTACAAAAACAAAAACTACAACCAAGAGAAAAACGTTGGTTGGCTTTGATTCATATCAGGTTCCAGAAAACATTTTACAGGCTCTACAAAATGTAACATTTACGAACATTTATATAATCCACAATTCATCCTTATACCGACGACCAGATCACGAGAATGTATTGACAACCCGCGCTCAGCATCGCTCACACTCCGCCCCAGTGGACATGTGCGCCTTGTGCGGTCATTTGGCAAATGAGAGCGAACGTTCAGAACGTACAGTCAACGCTGTTAATCATTACCAGTCTGAGTTAATGCAAATTCCTCTTTTACCGGATTGAATTTTGATTTGGAATCAACATGACAAACAACAAGTGTGAATAAGGGACCGAAAAACATTGGAAACTGTGTCTTCTTAGTGCACACGGATAATTTGTGGTAGTATTTCTTACTCTACAGTTATCTGGCAGAATAAAGTATGGAATAAAAAAAATGTTTTTGCATATAGCTTTAATTACTTAATTATTTACTCTGAGGATGCTGTCAGTCAACAATCGTTAATCTCCAGTTAAAAAAAGAAAAAAAAAAAAAAAAAACCTGTGGGTGGGATAGGGCGGGTTTATAGCAAACGGAACTTTTATCACATGCTCGATCATCTACAGTCTGTCGCTTACAGAGCGCGAACAAAAAATCCAAAGTGTTCAAAGACATCTGGATTCTGTTCCCTGTACACAAGACCGTCTGCTACAAGTAAGCTTTAATAATTCACTTGTTTCAAATATTGGAGTGTATGAAGAAATTTCAGCTTGTAATGTTAGCCTATAACCGACGGCCAAGAAGAATGCAAACTGTTTGATCACCACGCATGTTTAAAGCATGAAGCTTATAAAAATTTAATAATTATTTTTTTATGAAGGATTTATCCCACACTTCTTTATTTTAGTCTGCTTTTATCATTTAGATACTTACTAAATGTAATGCGAAATCGAAAGTAAAACTCAGTTACAGGAAACATTTCGACGAAATCCGCCATTTTCAGTTAGGTACCGTTAGCTAAACTCCAACATACCTTCTTTCATGTAATGTGTTATGTAAGAACAAATGAAATTACGCTTATTTCAAAAGCAAATGATACAACAAGATAGGAAAAAGTTTAAAGACTCTAATACAGAAATTAAATATTACGAGAATAAAGTAGAAATTTTCCTACTACAACAATAAATTCGTAATATTACGAGAATAAAGTCGAAATATTACGAGAATAAATTTCCACATATTTGGAATTTTTACAAAGAAAACAGTTTAATTTAATGAATTGGTTCATCACAAAATACAGCGATCTGATCATTAAAGAGCTTGAAAAACATTGTAAGACACACAATTTGTGTTTCGCTATAAAACTGATTTTGAAAGCTGAGACATTAAAAGGAGGTACCAAAAGCACAAAGCTTATTGCTATGGCTAGGTGCACAAGATGGCGACGGAGAGCTTTGGCGACGCGAGTGTGTACTAACTTCCGGTCTTGCGACGCTCGCATTTACTGAAAAGGGAAACTTACATACGAAACTTGGCTAGATGTACAGGTGCTGGTCATATAATTAGAATATCATCAAAAAGTTGATTTATTTCACTAATTCCATTTAAAAAAGTGAAACTTGTATATTTTATTTATTCATTACACACATACTGATATATTTTCAAATGTTTATTTCTTTTAATTTTGATGTTTATAACTGACAACTAAGGAAAATCCCAAATTCAATATCTCAGAAAATTAGAATATTGTGAAAAGGTTCAATATTGAAGACACCCTGGTGCCACACTCTAATCAGCTAATTACTCAAAACACCTGCAAAACTTTAAATGGTCTCTCAGTCTAGTTCTGTAGGCTACACAAATCATGGGGAAGACTACTGACTTGACAGTTGTCCAAAAGATGACCATTGACACCTTGAACAAGGAGGGCAAGACACAAAAGGTCATTGCAAAAGAGCTCTGTGTCCAAGCACATTAATAGAGAGGTGAAGGGAAGGAAAAAGATGTGGTAGAAAAAAGTGTACAAGCAATAGGGGTAACCGCACCCTGGAGAGGATTTTGAAACAAACCCATTCAAAAATGTGGGGGAGTTTCACAAAGAGTGGACTGCAGCTGGAGTCAGTGCTTCAAGAACCACTACGTACAGACGTATGCAAGACATGGGTTTCAGCTGTCGCATTCCTTGTGTCAAGCCACTCTTTGAACAACAGACAGCGTCAGAAGCATCTCGCTTCAAAAAGGACTGAAATGCTGCTGAGTGGTCCAAAGTAATGTGCTCTGATGAAAGTAAATTTTGCATTTCCTTTGGATATCAGGGGTCCCAGAGTCTGGAGGAAGAGAGGAGAGGCACACAATCCACGTTGCGTGAGGTCCAGTGTAAAGTTTCCACAGTCAGTGATGGTTTGGGGTGCCATGTCATCTGCTGGTGTTGGTCCACTGTGTTTTTCTGAGGTCCAAGGTCAATGCAGCCGTATATACCAGGAAGTTCTAGAGCACTTCATGCTTCCTGCTGCTGACCACTTTATGGAGATGCAGATTTCATTTTCCAACAGAAAATGTATGGGGTATTGTGAAGAGGAAGATGTGATATGCCAGAACCCAAGAATGCAGAAGAGCTAAAGGCCACTATCAGAGCAACCTGGGCTCTCATAATACCTGAGCAGTGCCACTGACTGATCCACTCCATGCCACGCCAAATTGCTGCAGTTATTCAGGCAAAAAGGAGCCCCAACTAAGTATTGAGTGCTGTACATGCTCATACTTTTCATTTTTATGCTTTTTAGTTGGCCAAGATTTCTAAAAATCCTTTCTTTGTATTGGTCTTAAGTTATATTTTAATTTTTCTGAGATACTGATTTTGGGGTTTTTTCCTTAGTTGTCAGTTATAATCATCAAAATTAAAAGAAATAAACATTTGAAATATATCATCCTGTGTGTAATGAATGAATATAATATACAAGTTTCACTTTTTGAATGGAATTAATGAAAAAAATTAACTTTTGATGATATTCTAATTATATGACCAGCACCTGTATATAATTAATGTTTTTTCAAATTTAACAGTGGATAGTGGTATATCAAAGACACGAGGAAACATCTCCCTACATTGTTACCGCCATCTGTGTGGAAATTCATCAAGATACAAATGCAGAGATTGCTTTATTCCTCTGTTGATTATGCGGATCAGCTTCAGCGGTTAATCATATCACAGGGCTCATTTCATTCAAACACAACCACTCACATATGTAATACTTTTTTCATTTTCGGAGAGCTATTTTATTCTGACTTATCTATAAGATCATAAGGTTTCTGACTGTAAAACGAGACTCTCAGAGATTTCTGATGAAGCATGTATGTTTTATTATCTTTATTTGATAACATAATTTATAACTGTAACTGTGCAATTTAACGTAATGCAATTATGGTAGGTTTGCATTAATTAAAAGATCGGTGTTTTAGTTTGCATTAATTAAATGATCTGTGTTTGCATTCTTGTGTGTTTTTAATCAATGTTTATCTGTTTTTGCGAAAGATCTGCAGCATGAATCATGATCTGTCTATAAGCAGCGCATGTATATTGTTACAAATTCTTTTGCATTAATTATATAAAACAAATATTAAAATTAGTCATGCATTAGTAATGATAATGATGAAAAAACTGATGTATGTGCACAATTGAGAAATGGATACTTATGAAGACAAATCGCAGCCCACGTCTCACAAGGTAAATAATTCATTTTAAAAAATCAATGTAATACAAACATTTTCGAGAAATAGGTAATTTGTACATTTACATAATTGATACGGTAATACCCACAAAAATACATTATGTAGCTGTGTGTACACACCATGAGTTTCAACTTTCATTTGGGTGAACCGTAGGGACAGTAGTGTATTTAATTCATTCACCGGACCCAAACATACGCACATTTTCAAATCCACTGGCTCAGTTAACATTTATAGTATAGTAATATTAGCAGTGTAGATCTTATTTGCATTTGAAGTGATATTATAAATCCTTTTAAACAAGGTAATATTTTGATTTTTCTCCCGGTTCTCTGCACTGGCGTTTAAAACTAATTTGCTAATAATGCGAATTAGCACAACCGGAAGGTATCTATGCACACACTCGCAAGACCGAAATCCAAGAAGAAAAAAACGTTGGTTGTATTTAATCCATCTTTCTATACCGACGACAGATCACAAGAAATGTATTGACAACCCGCGCTCAGCACTCGCTCACTCAGCCCCAGTGGACATGTACACCTTGAACTTCAAAACGTACAGTAAACTCTGGTTAATCATTACCAAACTGAGTAATAGTTAATGCATAATCTCTTTTACCGGATTGGATTTTGCTTTGGAATCCCCACATGACAAACAACAATTGTGAATAAGGACCGAAAAATATTGGTAAGTGTTGATCGAAAGTTTTCAAAGATATCTGGATTATGTTCCCTACAGACAAGACCGTGTGTACTATTCAGAGTAAGCTTTATTACTTTCCATGTTACAGTTAGGCCTATTTGGAGTGTTTAAATTTATTTTTAAAATGTGTTGTTGGTTGTAGGCCTATGCCAGTTAGCCTTTAACCGACGAACAAGAAGAAGCTGGAAATCACGCAAACCGTTTGGTCACCTCGCACGTTAAACCATGAAGCTTATTAAAATTGAGTAATTATTTTTTCTGAAGGATTTTTTTCCACACTTCTTTCACTAAGTCTGCTTTTATCATTTAGATAGCTCGCAATACTAAATGTAATGCGAAATCGAAAGTAGATGCAGTCAGAGGAAGTTATAAGATCTCGACGAAATCCAACATGTCCAGTTAACATTAGGTAGCTAAACTCCATCATACCTTCTTTCATGTAATAAGATTTTATTTTAAAGAATATATAACAAAACATCATGTTTTGGTCCATGTAGCATATCACATTACGTTTAGTACAAATAGTAAATTATTCTTATTAAAAAGCACTATGATACAACAAGATAGGAAATAGTTGGGTAAAGGTAAGAGTATTTAAAGACTCCAGTACTGAAAGTAAAGTATTGTTGGTTATCAATGTCAGTAGCAAAAAAAGTGTTTATTTCCTGCATAGCACTTTTAGGTCATGTGTTTTGTGGAATGATCTATAATAATCTTTTTCTTTTTTATTCGTCCCTCTGAAATGCCATGTTATTCATCTCAGTAACATTGTTATCTTCAGGTTATACTTCAGGCTGACACGTTTTCACAAAGCAGTGCTGATGTGTGCACTGGCTGTTCAGCTGCAGTAGGCTATATCTGTAAATGTATGGTATCATGAAATCGAAGATTTAAGTCAGACATTTTCAGCAGGGGTGGTGCTACAGCTGAGCCTTTTAGAGCTTAAAATTGTGTTTGTTTGTTTCTTATGTTACGTTTCTTTGCGACAATAGTTCTGGCTATCTAATTCCAACTACCAGCACCCTTAAATGTTTATAATACAAATGATAATAAAAAATCGCTAAACAGCCATCTCTGTACTAACAGACGTGCCTCATTTAAGGTAAGGTTAGGATCTGGCCCGCCAAGGCATGGTTAAGCAGTATTTGCACTGAAATATCTGTGCAAGAGAGTGGCCACATAATGGTGTCCTGATCTGTATGCAAATTCAACAGAGTTCACTGAAAGCAACAGATTGTCTATTCACTGGATTTTGTTCATCATCAGCTACTTTCAACATCAAAGGCAGCAACAGGAGAGAGTGTCATTTTTTTTATTAGTCCATTTCAGAACAGAGTAATTGATGACCATATACTCCCAAAAAATCATTATAAGAAACTTAGCACATTTCTTTAAGTGCAGGGGGTGGGGTGGGGGGGGCTTCCTTTAACACTTTGCATTCAGGATGTCACAACATTTATTCCCATCCAGTAGGGCTGTGCGATATGGAAAAAAAAAAAAAAACCATCGCGATTTCTTTGATCAATTTTGCGATTTCGATTCTAATCACGATTTTGACACGCAGACATTTAAGGTGCTGCTGCCAAAATTGATTGCTATGTATTCTTTTGGCCCTTTCTGCCAGTATTATGAAGAATGTATACAGTACAAAAGCAATTGGCAGCATTCAGTGTTGTTTAGAATGACGCCCAGTGCCCTGATTTTTTCACATTTTGATTGTCTCTTTCTTTTACTGCCATTTGACAGGAGGTCCCCAACTATAATGAATATTCATGTTTGCTCCACGAACTGCAACAGTTTTTTTACAGGAACTGAATATAACTCAACACTGGGTTGTGTTAATTCAGACAGGTAGATAAAGTCCAACACACCAATGTTCCTTAAAACCATTTACATTGAAGGTGGGGTAAGCCAATGTTGACATTTGAAATCACCAAAATAAACACGCCCCATCTGAAAGGGTCTCGCCCCTATTTTGATGTCTCCGCCCCACACATATGCTACGTACATAACCCAGGCAACAATAACTTCTGTGAAACAGAGAAAAAAAACTTGGTGCGACAAAATACTATAGAACTCATTATAATCAGTGATGCTGTCTACACGATAGATATACACTGCCCATCCCAAAAAAAAAGGCACACACTCTAATGTTTCATTGGTCCGCCTTTAGCTTTGATTATGGCATACATTCACTGTGGCATCATTTCGATAAGCTTCTGCAATGTCACAACATTTATTCCCATCCAGTAGGGCTGTGCGATTTGGACAAAAAAAACCATCGCGATTTTTCTTTGATCAATTTTGCGATTTCGATTCTAATCACGATTTTGACACGCAGACATGCTTTACAGTCATAAATGCATTCGGTATGAATTTGAAACATATTTCTAAAAGATAACCAATTAGAGCTTTATCAAAAAGTTGTAACATGTCTCTAGAACAGACATGAGTCAAAATAATCACTTAGTAAAGGTGTTACAAAATGTCTAGACATATGGGCAAAAAATAAATAAAATTAAATCAATCCTGTGTCCATACTGCGGGAGATCGGGGCCGTGAAAAATCGTGCTATAAGCGATTTTAGAAATCACGCATGCTCAAATCGTGATTTCATGATGATTTCGATTAATCGCACAGCCCTACCATCCAGAGTTGCATTAATTTTTCATTAGGAACTTGTATTGATGATGGGAGAGTCGGACTGCTGCGAGTCAGACCGCTGTTCATATCCCAAAGTTTCTCATTGGGGTAAAGGTCTGACTCTGGACTCTGTGATGGCCAATCCATGTGTGAAAATTATGTTGCATGCTCACTGAACCACTCTTTCACAATTTGAGCCCGATGAATCCTGGCTTTGTCATCTTGGAATATGCCCGTGCCATCAGGGAAGAAAAAAATTATTGATGGAATAACCTGGTCATTCAGTATATTCAGGATGTCAGCTGACCTCATTCTTTGGGCACATAACATAATCATCCATGTAGTAATTATCCAATCTTAAATATTTGCTTAGTTAAATCTAGATGGTGATTTTTTTTTGGATGGGCAGTGTATGTTACATATCTATGGTCTACACTGGATGTGGTGCGGCACGACACGACAAATCCCCGACAGAAAACTGCTGCTGCATTCTATTCTATTTATGATGTATTGACACAAATTTCTAATGATTTTCAACTGTCGCTTTTTCGAGTCCATAGTACTAGACAGACTTAAGCTGTTGCGGCCCAGACACAATTTTATTCATATGTCAAGAAGAAACAAAGCAACCTCTGCATCTGATCGCAGGCCTTCCGTTCCTTGAGTTCACTCCAGCGCTGGAAAGCTGATCTGATATTTACATGGGTCCTATGTCTTTTCCTTAACCCTTCTTTTGTTCCGCAGACATTTCCCCCCTTTGTTTTTTTTTATCTGCCATCTCTATCTTTCTGTCGCTCGGGTCAGCTGATGTCTATCCTGTGCACTGAACGCTCTCTCCTCCACATCATGAGTAGCCACGCCCCTTACTGCTGATTGGCTACGAGTTTGTTTTGCTACACGGCCCAAATCAGTTTTCTAAAGCGTTTTTGAAAAATTGCTTATCCCACCTTTAAAGTTACAGAATATGCATAAAACAAATTTCAATATTTTGGTTTTCAAAGCATATCATTGCATGGAAACATAATAAGTAATAGAAAACAAAGTATTCATTGTTTTCATCATTAGTGTCATCAATCACTGTGTAAACATAATGGGTAGCACTTCAAAATAAGGTCCGTTAGTTAACATTAATTAATGCATTAACTAAAATGAGTAAAACATTTCTTACAGTATTTATTAATCTTTGTTAACGATAATACATCTAATTTTTTTATGTTAGTTAATTTTTTATGTTAGTTAACAAAAATCTATTAAATAATATTCTAATGTACAACTTTGGATTTTAATAATGCTTTAGTAAATGTTAATATTAATATTAACTAGGATTAATAAAAGCTTTACAAGTATATTTTCTGTGTTAGTCCACGTTAAACTAATGTTAAAACATGAAACCTTATTGTGAAGTGTTACCACATAATGCTTATTCCTTACATAGTAATACATATTTAGATCCATGTTGTGTGGAGTGATCTGAATGATCTGAATCAAGATGGTTACAATATTTGTTTGTAGCCCTTTTTTTTAATATATATTGTTTATTTATTTACTCAACATTCATCCATTTGAATTGCCAAGTTATTTCAGTAAAATACTGTCATTTCCAGGTCATGATGAGCATCTGATTGTTTTCACAAACCAGTCTGTTTAGTTTTGGGATGTCAGAGGAGCGAGGAAAGGACTCTCCGTCTGCGATGAGTCTCTCAGAGAAACAGAGGTAAGTCTGAGTCTGTATTTAGATAATTATTTTAAACACAGAATCAGCTTTATTGACAGGTATGTTTTTCACATATGAGGAATTTGTTTTCATGACAGAAGCTTCCGCAGTGCAACAGAATGACAGAGACAGAACAAAAACACAGATAATAATATAATAATAATAATAATAATAATAATAATAATAATAAAATACAACAAGTAAATAAGGAATAACTGACATGTGTATGTGCCGGTATATAACAATAGACAGTTTTGTATGTACAGTGTTGCGAATCAGCTCCAAGGGGAAATATGAATAATCAATCATAACTAGTTATGAGTAATTATAAAATATTTAGATCCGCTGTAAGTATTTACTTGGCCTCTCTGTCAACTGTCTGTCAATTCTAAGAACATTACTTTCTTGGTTAAGGAAAATAACTTTCTTACTGTACAATACTACTCAGAGCATGTAGCAAAAATCTGCATGATTTGGGACTTTCAGTTATGAGCAAACAATGAACAACCTCAAGTGTGATACGAATAAGACTTTATTAACTACAAAAACACTTAAAACTAGTCTAACAAACATACACACACACACACTCACGCATACAGTTGGCATAGGAAGAGGGGTTAAAACACAAGCAGTAAAGAGAAGAGAAATAAACACATGAAGCTATGGTACAATTTGATATTCAGCAGAGCTACAGCCTGAAAGAAACATCAGTTTCTTAGTTCAAGCGCACCTTTGTAAAAGATGCAAATGATACGTAATGTATCAATTAATAAGGCTAAGTTTGATATGTAAAAGATGCAAATGATACGTAATGTATCAATTAATAAGGCTAAGTTTGATACCCACATATCTCGCACGTTTGAAGGAGAGTAGTTCAAATCAGATGATCTTGATGAATGAATAGTCAAAGCCGAAGCCTGGCACAAGCTTAGCATGGTTTTTAAGGCTCTTAGCTCAGCATCTTCTCCTGGAATTCCCGAATCTAAAAGAACTGCCCGATCTGGTGATCAGTGATCTATATAGGGGGATAATGTCACACCCTCAGGATTTGAGTGAGCCAATGAGGAATGGTACCTTTTGGAGGGAAGTTTTACAACTCTTTGTCTCTAGTCTGGTGTCTTGCATATGAAATTAGATTGGGGGGTTCAAGAGAAGAATCTTTTAAGATTCTTATAAAACTAATGTGTTGCATAGGCATCAACATATAATATACAATTTCATTTGGATCACGAAAATACGAACTCATAGATACCAAACATCATATAGATGAGGTTATGTTAACTAGTGATCCATCATAAGCATGTATAAAACATATACAATACAACAAAACACAATATACAAGGACTGTAACAGCATACACAATGCCCTAAAGTATGTGAATTAATTCAAAGAAAGGTTTTTTCTATGAATTAATTAGGGAAGAGTCCCTTTTTATGTGTATTATGTGTCTGTTTTTGAGAGACTTGAGTTAAGAGTGCTTAGCCACATTCCTGGGCGCCGTAAACCTAGTGTTATCAGATAGCGTGCCTATGGTTTGCTATGGAACCAGAGGTGATAGTAACCTTTTGGGGGAAGGGTCCCTAGACCCTTTGGTTAGATGAGGAGGCATTTGATATTTTTTTTGTTAAATATAACTAATAGTTGTGTGTCTGATTGGTCCAAATGCTACAACAGTATATTATGTGCAAATTGAAGTGTAAACTAAGTATGTGTGCTAGATAAATAAGTGTATGAGTATACAAATAGTGTTGTGTGTTCCACAGTTATTGTCAAGTGTTCATGAGATCATGAGATGGATTGCCTGAGGGAAGAAAAGTGTTCCAGTTAGTGTTGTCACGGTACCAAAATTTCAGTATTCACCAGTGAAAACCCACGGTTCTCGGTACCAATTTCGGTACCAAAGCAAAACACAAAAATATGCTAATTAAAATAAAAAAAAAACTTTTTATCACTAAAAATAAAACCAATGCCATTCTTGATACTTATTTACAATTGTGTTTAAAGTTTTTCTACAAGTAATATAATTATGAAAAACAGTAAACAGTTTCAGCACACCCAAAGTTAATTTGTCTTTTAATTAATGAAATTAAACACATTTTATTTTTGTTAAAGAAAGGGGATTTGCTATTAAAATTAAAACATGGAAGAAATATTGTGTGAAATACAATGTGTGGGGAAACCCTGGGTTGCCGTGAATACCTTTAAATTGACACTGGTTTTTACTCAAATGAAACGGTAAAATGCTTGTGAAGTGACTCAGAACAGTTCTGGTGATGTTTGTTTGTATGTATTTATGGCCTCATTGAGACGGCAGATGCTGAAATTACTGCAAGAGTCACGCGCTTCAGTCTATGTAGTAAACAGACCACATGTCTCTGCCATTCATTCATTCACACAGAGACGCGCAGAACATGCAGGACTCATATTTCAACCAACTTTTTGCGGCTTATCATTTACAGATACTGGTCCATATGGAGATTTGAATTGATTAATTTATGCTAACTTTGACAAATTCCGTGACTGTCTATATTAAAATGTAAGTTTCATTTTCATGACTGGATTTTGAGATTCCGTCCGAGTTTTCTGCTTCGCGGAAATCATAATGCTGTATGCGTCAAGAACAGGGTTTTTTTTGACCGAGTACTCGGTACCACCGGTTCTTAAGAAACCTGGTACCGTGACATTTTTCATTTTTTTTAGTACCGACTTGGTAGTACCGGGTCTTTGACAACACTAGTTCCAGTGTCTGGTCGTTCTGGTGCTCAGAGATCTGTAGCGTCGACCAGATGGCAACAGTTGAGGAAGAGGAAGTGTGCTGGATGTGAGGGGCCCAGAGTGATTTTTTCTAGCCCTTTTGCTCACTCTGGATGAGTACAGTTCTTTGAATAGAAGGGAGGATTGTACCAATGATTCGCTCAGTCAGATTTGGTAGCTTAGCTGAACCAGACAGTTCAGAAGTGCAGAGGATGGATTCAATGATGGCGGAGTAGAACTGTGTCAGCAGCTCCTGTGGCAGGTTGAACTTCCTCAGCTGGCGAAGGAAGTACAACCTCTGCTGGGCCTTTTTCACAATGGAGTCTATGTGATTGTCCCACTTCAGGCCCTGAGAGATTGTGGTGCCCAGGAACCTGAATGACTCCACTGCAGTCACAGTGCTGTTCATGATGGTGAGTGGGGGGAGAGCAGTGGGGGTTTCTCCTGAAGTCCAACGATCCTCTCCATTGTGTTTGAGCATGTTGAGCTCCAGGTTGTTGAAACTGCAACCAGACAGCCAGCTCTTTTTTACAGACCTCCTGTCTGTAAGCAGACTCGTCACCGTCCTGAATGAGGCCGATGAATGTGGTGTCATCTGCAAACTTCAGGAGCTTGACAGAGGAGTCTTTAGATGTGCAATCGTTGGATGTGTATTTTCCCAGCCTCACTAGCTGCTGCCTATCTGTCAGGAAGCTGTTGATCCACTGACAGATGGAGATGGGCACTGAGAGTTTACTTAGTTTGGGCATGAGAAGGTTTATAATGCTCGTGTTAAAGGCCGAGCTGAATTCCACAAACAGGATCCTCACAGTAAGTCCCTGGTCTGTCTAGATGTTGCAGAACATAATGCAGTCCCATGTTGACTGCATTGTCCACAGACCTGTTTGCTCTGTAGGCAAACTGAAGCGGATCCAGTAAGGGTCCAGTAATGTCCTTCAGGAGGGCCAGCACCAGTTTTTCAAAAGACTTCAAGACCACAGATGTTAGAGCCACAGGCCTATAGTCATTTAGTTCTGTAATTTTGGATTTCTTTGGGATGAGTTCTTTGGGTTTAGAACTTCCTATTACTGCTTTTAGATCGTTCTAGGTTAAAAACAACTTGAAACTGGTCAAAAATTTATTACTGCTAAAAAGGGGTGGATTTCAAATTCCCACCTCTTTTATTTAATAATGAATAAGTGATACAGTATTCTTAGAACCATTCTACCCTGGTCTGGCATTTATGTTACAAGCATTGTCTGTATTTAGTATATGAGAGGTGACTGTCTGTCAACTGATTGAACTTCAGATTTTACTTTTGGTCTTCTCTGAGCATATTGGTCCTCTCTGTGGGGTTTACCTTGTAATGTGTTTTATTTATCATATAAAGTTGTTTTGCATTACACTTTCAGGGTTGCATGTTTAGTGGGTATTAAATGTAAATAATGGGCAAACTAGAATTACTTCAAATGAATACAATACACATCAAACTTGGCTTTACAGTGTAAATAAGTGGATATTTTAAAAAGGAAATTTAGATTTTTGTCTCTTTGTCAGGCTCCTTCACAGTGTGCAGTTCATTGTTCAGTATATTTATTGCTATAGGAACAAGATGATATTTTTTGCTTTAGTATTTTCTCACCTGGTTAATGGGATCAACAGAGTTTGTTTACTCATGAGAATTAATATGTTTGCACTAAAGCACAGTTTTAAAAGCCAGTTGTGTGTTTCAGAAGTGGCACAATTTTGCAGGATGAGCAACCAGTACTTTACTTGACTGGTAGTTTACCTGATTCCTTTATATTAGTAAATTAGTTTTGTTAAACTGAATTAAACAACTTATATTTGGCACAAATATCTCTTCAAATAAGACTGAAGTATCTCCTATAGTTTTTTTTCCCCTCTGGTGTTTGTGTCTTTAGTGTAAGATCAGGCTCTCATGTGTTCAGCTCTGTGTCTGTGAAGAGTGACCATTCAAAGAGAGGTGAGCCACCGGACTTCAGTGAGAAACAAAACTCATCTACCAAAAGGTATTACATTATAGCATTATGTTGGCTAATTTTGCCACTGTGGTTTTTTGTGATAGATGTTGACTGAGCTTTTTTTTCCAAATAATACATTTTATACAGGCATTGATTAAAAAGCATAAATTCACCATGGGAAAATACAATAGATCATTCAAACCAAACATGTATAAGTATAATAGAACAAATGCATGGCTATATTGTATATTATTTATAATTACAACATTAAAAATTCATGAATTGGACTTAAGTACCCCCTGTAATATCATTAATATCACTGTAAGTTTCTTTTTTTCTCTGTTTTTATGTCTGTAGTGTAAGATCAGGATCACACGTGTTCAGCTCTGTGTCTGTGAAGAGTGACCATTCAAAGAGAGGTGAGCCACCGGACTTCAGTGAGAAAAAAACTCATCTACCAAAAGGTATTACATTATAGCATTATGTTAGTTAATTTTGCCACTGTGGTTTTTGTGATAGATGTTGACTGAAAAATGTTGGAAAAAATACATATATTATGCGCACATACAAAAACTTTTCGCAGGCATACAGTCAAATGAATGACTTCACTATAAGTAAACAAGAATCCACTGCCGCTCTAAATGATAAAGTTATTCTTAGATTCAATATATTCAAATAAATTGAACTTTTGGAAGTAGCGGTGGCAGTGTGCCTTCAGAATCAGAATGAGCTTTATTGCCAGGTATGTTTACATATACATGGAATTTGTTTTCATGACAGAAGCCTCTGCAGTGCAACAGAATGACAGCGACAGAACAAAAACAGAAAAAAAAGAAAAAAAAATAGAACTAATAAATACGGAATAACAGTATACAAATTGACAATTGTATGTGCATGTTCTTATTGTTGGTTGCTCATAGACTGTTCATTAAATATTTAAATCATATTTATCATGAAACTATATTGTTGAATAATTCATCAGATTTTCATTAAGATACTAAGAACATCAGCAAAGAAGATTAGAAACAGAGAAGATTATAATTACTTGACGTGAACTTTGGTATTTTTGCAGTCTCCATTAATTCTGGTGCACTAACATAACTGCTGGACAGTGTATGAAAATACCTATTGTCAAAGCAGAATATATTATTATTCACCAGCCCTTGTTTTATTTGCTTGTGGGACAGAAAATATTTCAATGAGAGACCTAATATTTATCTAAATTTATACTTGATATAATTGACTCTAAATTTTTCCCTGAAATTGCAGTATTTTATTTATTTCACTAATAGGCTTCAGACTCACAGGAACCACAATAATTTTAAAGACAATCTCTTGTGGATCTTCAAGGTAGGAAAACATTTTCAATAATGTTTATATTTATAATAAACAAATAGGTTACTGAACAGTGCTTGAAACAATATTCAATAGAAATTTGATTACTGATTCATCTTGAGCATTTGTTTCCTTTAAAGAACCCATAAAAAAATGTGTGTGTATATATATATATATATATATATATATATATATATATATATATATATTATTATATATATTCCTTTGTTTTAGGATCTTCAAAGCAAAATAACCACATTTCTGAAGAATGAACTGGAAAAGTTTGAGAAAATATTACAAAAGGAAGACTTACAATACTTTGTGAAGGATTTTAACGAGAACAGATGCAGTATCAAAGAAGCAGCTCTTGATCTCACACTCTACTTCCTGAGAAAGATGAAGCAAGATGAAGCTGCTGATACTCTAGCAGGTAAGAGACCCTCGACTATCTGTCATATTGTCATTTATAAATGTAAAGAAGCAGCTCTTGATCTCACACTCTAATGCTAAAAAAAAAAATCTGTTTTTTTGTCCCTGTATTTAGATGAGCTGATCTTTGTTCATCAGCTAAAATGCAGCCTAAAGAAAAAGTATCAATGTGTGTTTGAAGGAATTGCAAAGCAAGGTGACTCAACACTTCTGAATAACATCTACACGGATCTCTATATCACTCAGGGTTGTAGTGAACAGGTTAATACTCAACATGAGGTAAGACAGATTGAAGTTACTTCCAGACATTCTGAATCACAAGAGATACCAATTGAGTGCACAAACATGTTTGAAGCACCTGAACAAGACAAGCAGATCAGAACTGTACTGACAAAAGGAGTGGCAGGCATCGGGAAATCAGTCTCTGTGCAAAAGTTTGTTTTAGATTGGGCTGAAGAAAAAGAAAATCAGGATATCAGCTTCATATTTCCTCTTCCTTTCCGGGAGATGAATTTAAAGGAAAAAGAAAAACAAAGTTTGTTGGACCTTATAACTCAGTTTTTCCCAGAGACCAAAGGACTGAACATTGCAAGAAGGAACCAAAAGTCCTGTTTATTCTTGATGGATTGGATGAATTTCGTCTTCCTCTGAAGTTTGATGTTAATGAGAAGTGGTCTGATGTATCATCACCAGCATCTCTGGATGTTCTCTTGACAAACCTCATCAAGGGAAATCTGCTTCCTTCTGCTCTCATCTGGATCACCACAAGACCAGCAGCTGCCAGTAAGATTCCTCCTGATTGTATAGATCGGCTGACAGAGGTACGTGGGTTCAATGATGCACAGAAGGAGGAGTATTTCAAAAAAGATTTGAAGATCAGAATCAGGCCAAATAAATCATTGATCATGTTAAAAAATCAAAGAGTCTCTTTATCATGTGTCACATCCCAGTCGTCTGCTGGATTTCAGCCACTGTTCTCCAAAACATTTTGGTTGAAAAAAGAAATGATGATCTGAAAAGCGATCAGGCTGATGATGCCTCCAAAACAATGCGGGAATCAAATACTGAAGACACTCCTAAGACTCTGACACAAATGTACACACACTTTCTCCGCTTTCAGATCCTGCAGAGCAAACGGAAGTATGATGGAGAATATACACCAGATGTTTCCTGGGATAAAGATGCCATCCTTTCACTGGGAAAACTGGCATTTCAACAGCTGGAAAGAAACAACCTGATCTTCTATGACACAGATCTGGAAGCCTGTGGTATTGACGTCTATAAGGCATCAGTGTGTTCAGGCATGTGTACCCAGATCTTTAAGGAGGAAACAGGGATCATTCTTGGTACCATGTATTGCTTTGTTCACTTGAGCATTCAGTTTATTGCTGCCCTTTATGCACATCTGTTTCTAGACATCGACAAGAAAAGTGTGTTTGTTCATGACCCAACTATAACTGATTTTTCTCAAGACTGCCATGGACAGTGCACTTAAGAGTACCAGTCGACACCTGGACCCTTTCCTTCACTTCATTTTTGTTCTGTTAGTCCAGCCCAAATCCCCAAAAAACATGATTGATTTGCTCAAGACTGCAGTGGACAAGGCACTCGAGAGTGAAACTGGACACCTGGACCTTTTCCTTCGCTTTCTTCTCGGTTTGTCACTCCAGTCCAATCGGCGACTCTTACGAGGTCTGTTGACACAGCAAGGGGACAATGACCAGAGCAAAAAGGAAATAGTTGAGTACATCAAGCAGAAATTAGAAGCTAATCTGTCACCAGAGAGATCCATCAATCTGTTCTACTGTCTGAATGAACTCAATGATCAAACTCTGGTGAAAGATATTCAGACTCACCTTAGCAAAGGAAGTCTCTCATCTTCTGACCTTTCTCCTGCCCAATGGTCTGCTTTGACCTTTGTGTTGTTGACATCAGAGGAGGAGCTGGAGGAGTTTGAGCTTCAGAAATTTAAGAAGTCAGACGAGTGTCCTTGTTAGATTATTATCAGTCATCAAAAACTCCAAAAGAGCTCTGTAAGTCAATTAATGAAATTTATTTAGCAGCTTTTTAATCAACAGCAGCAGAAGAACATCTCGGTTACCTATTGTTTCGCCCTTTGTTTTGGCCATGAAATGCACTTCATTTCATGAAACGTTTGCTTATTCTTTCCATTTATTTAGGCAAATAACTGACCAACAAAAAATGCATTAAAATTAAGATACAAATTATACAAAACAAAATTTTAAAATTGTGTTTTAGATTATAAAATTTATTTTTTAATGATGTTTTTTTCATTTTACAAAAACGTATTAAGTTGTAAGTTTAGATTTATTTGGTTTTTTTGAAATTAAGTTTCAAAAGAATTAACAATGCAGATTAATTTTTACAGCCTTCTTTGATCATATTTACCAAGGGTGGCCTTATTTTTGGGCATGACTGTAGCTAGATTGTATTTTTAAAGGGTGGCCTTATTTTTGGGCATGACTGTAGCTATATACTACACTATAGCTATTATAAAAGCATGCGTTGTGCTGTATTATACTGTTGGTATTCAATCTAATGTGATGATATTTTTCCTTGTAGCTTAAATGATTGTGACTTAACAGACAGAAGCTGTTCAGCTCTGGCTACAGTTCTTGGATCAGATACCAATTTGAAAGAGCTGAACCTGAACAATAATAATCTGCAGGACTCAGGAGTGAAGCTGCTCTGCACTGGTCTGGAAAATATAAAGTGTGAATTGGAGATACTGAGGTAAGTTGTGTGATAACAGACAAAAACTGATCTCAAACGAACTTAAAAGATTGTGATTTTGTTTTACATTTTCTTTACAAAATGTTTATTAAATTTGTTAAATAGTTTCATAGTTTTTAGTTTTCGTCTGCATAGTCTGAAGCTCATAATTTATTTTTAGGATTGGGTATCCATTGGGTTTTTTACGATACTGGTGCCATATCGATTCTTTTAAAATGGTACCGGTGCCTGAACAATGCCTGAACAGATACTTCAAAAAATAAAAAATAAATAAATAAGAGCCACAACAAACTATGGATAACATTTAAACATATTTAAAATAAATCCATAGCATTCACACGCTCCTTGGATCCTCTTATTTCCCAAGTTGTGCTTCCCTTACTCTTAAAGCTAATAAATGTATTTCACCATCTGGGTCATTATTTAAAACAAAACCACACATAATAATGTTCTACTGTATCTCTGTCAATCACTCTGATATTTAGTTAAAATGAGTGCTGTCTGTCACCGTCTTTAATCAGTTCTGTGAATGAATGTATGGTCAATCTTTATAAAGTTGTAACAATGTCATTTGTAAAGCACAGTTCTGTGTTTGGAGTAAAAACAGTTTACGGTTTACAGTTTACCGTACCTGTTTATTTATTTATTTTTGCTATTTAGTTGTTTTTATGCTATTTAAAAAAAGAGAAAAACTGCAGTACACTTTAATTTTTTTATGCTATTTAAAAAAAAAGGGGTTGGGCGATATGAGCAAAAATTCATATCTCTGTATTTTTTGTCTGATTTGCAGTATATGGTAGCCTATATCTTGGTATTTGGGTTAACTATATATAAAGCAAAAGTTATAGTTAAAAATGAAAATTATTAAAGAGCAGAGACTGAGTAAAAAGGCTATTTTGTTTACCCCATTACACTTTACAGATAGTGCTATCATACAAATACACTTACTTATAGGTTTAAAAATCTACTTATGTCACATTTATTGTCCAACTATAAGTATTTCAGCAAAATGTATACATTAGCGTTATTGCACTCCTATTTCATTGAGCTCTGTCTGTTTGGCATGCATGCGCATGGCGGTGCTCGTTCTGTGGAGATTAGTGGAGAATCGCTAAAGCAGAAACTCATGCACTTCTGACAGCAAAATGGAAATATTTCCATTGTTTTTTTTAATATTTACAGATGGAGAAAATACCTGTGCAATGTAAGTTATGCAATAATGAAAACAGCATATCTCAAACACATTAAACAGCGTGTCTCTGTCAGCCTCACATGAAGGCTTATTTTTATAGGTTTTAAAAGCTTGAATTTATGTTATAGATTATAGGCTACTAGGAGAGAAATAAAACGCAGAAAGAAAAAATTATTTAAATGCAAAACAAAACACAGCTATTGACTGACCACGAACAGGAAATAGAATTAATTTGCTTAATTTTTGATTCATTCATGTCTTGCGTTTTTTTTTTTTCTTTTTTTTTTTTTTTTTGAAACAATTACATTTGGGCTAAAAGTGTATTGTAACGCAAGCGTTACTGAACATGTACAGAGTAAAATATTACTGAAAATTGATTAGTAATGCTTTACTGCGTTACAGCAAAAAGTAATACGTTTCTGTAATGCATTACTTTTGTAACGCGTTTCTCCATACTGTAATGCATTACTTTTGTAAACATGGAGATCTGATCTCACCAGCATCGAATCTGTCTGTGATTACATGAAGAAACTGAGACACACTAAATCCAGAAAACTGTAGCAATGTCTTCCAAGACATTTTAAGAAACCTGCCTCCAAAGCTACAGTACTGTGAGAACTTTTAGGCACTTGTGTAAATATGCTGTAAATTAAGAATGCTTTCAAAAATATTGTCATAAATGTACTTAATTTATTAATTAACTTCTATTAACTAAATCAAATCAATATTTGGTGTGACCAACCTTTGCATTAAAAACAGCTTTTTGTTCAGGTACACTTGCACATTGTTTTTCAGGTAGCTTTGCAGGAAGGTTTGTTTTGGCATCTTGGAGATTCGACCACAGTACTTCTGGATTTAGTTTGTCTCAGTTTCATCTGTTTTTTCATGTAATCACAGACAGATTGGATGATGCTGAGATCAGATCTCTGTGTTGTCACACTGCTTGTGCATTCAAAAATCTCACTAGATTATTATTAAAATTAATGGCAAAATTAATGTTTGGAAATGTAAACTGATCTGTTCTACTGACACTACAGCAAAAGATATAAATAACTGGCAGAACACCATTCTTTGGGGTGAAAATACTAACATGCCTAAGACTTTTGCACAGCATTGTAAGTATAAAGTTAGTATAATTAAATTAAGTATATTTAAATACGTGTAATTAAAGTATGCATTCATATGTGTTTAAGGAGTAGATTTTCGCTGGAGGAAACAGCTGTGGTGTGATGAGCGGTGAACGCAGCGAAAACTTTACAGTAGATGGGGAAACCGATTGCTCCCAGGTTACCTTTTGTAAACTGTATTTTATGACAAAGAACAGCACAGATACAGATATTCTAACAATCTATTGATAAGCACCTTTTGTCCTTTGCTTCTGTTTGAGTCCACTCGCGCTGCTCCGCCACGGTCTGCCAATTGAAGAGCATGCTGAAAGACGGGGAGGAGACCGATCAGCCGCCATTTTCATATGAAATTTAAGGGGACTGTGTTTGAGTCCACTCGCGCTGCTCCGCCACGGTCTGCCTGCTATAACCCCGCTAAAAGCCTAGCAACGCCGATGCTCATGCTTCTTGTGTACATTTTGG
This sequence comes from Cyprinus carpio, assembly GCF_018340385.1. Taxonomy (NCBI): domain Eukaryota; kingdom Metazoa; phylum Chordata; class Actinopteri; order Cypriniformes; family Cyprinidae; genus Cyprinus; species Cyprinus carpio. Next base: position 959,363 of record NW_024879395.1, on the reverse strand, counting down.
AGAACCAGGACAAATATTTCAACTGATCGCTCAGGCATTTAAGAGGCACCGAAATTAGGCACTGAAATCTGCGTTCTTATTCGGTTCGGTGCATACCGGTTACATAGGGTTACGGTACCCAACCCTATTTATTGTATACAATTTTTTTATATACAGTGACTTCTACTGCAGCAAATGTAATTTTTTCTATGTGGTATTTAGTGAAAGTTAATGAGGAAGTAACAATTTTGTTCTCTTTCAAGTCACTGGATGGAAACAGTACTTTATTTGCAAAAGTTTAATGTGATATTCCGATTTTGCGCATAAGTTTAATTCATACATTTGGATGTAAGCATAGCTATTGTGAGTGACTGTAAGATCACTGGAGATTCTCAGGTGAGTTGACATTTTAAACAGCCTTTTGTTTACCCATGTATTTGGCTATAAGTTTTCACTTTGCAATTCATTATAGGTCACTTTAGGGATTAATATTGTTAAGGTAAATTCTACTATAGCTGCTTAATCAGTTGATTATCATTGTTGTTAATCAGACTTTCAGACTGCAGTATAACTGAAGAAGGTTATAAAGCTCTAGCTTTAGCTCTGAGATCAAACCTTTCACACCTGAAAGAGCTGGATCTCACAGGAAATGATCCTGGACAATCAGGAGTGGAGCAGCTCAATGATTTACTGCAGGATACAAACTGTCAACTGAAGACACTGAGGTGAGATGTGATGAAGTAATACAAAATAAATTAAATACAGGTGAATTATTTATAGAAATATTTCACCAATACGAACCTGCTGTATCAAAGTAAATTAAAGATAAACTAATTCACACTTCTGTCCATCAAATTTGGATGTTGTTTTTCATCAAGTTTATTTGGCAATTTAATTGTATCTTATTTCATCTTCTCTTTGCAGGTTTTTGGGTCCTGTTTGCAGATGAAGCCTGTCAGTATGTGACAGGAATTGTGGGTAAAAACCCATTACTGCTGAGAGAACTGAATCTGAGTGAACGTAAACTAGGAGACACACAAGTGAATCAGATCGCTGATCTACTGCAGGATAAACACTGTAAACTTAACACATTGATGTGAGTATTTTTAATGTGTTTTTTTTTATTGCACAGTTAATCTATGTTAAACTTTAATGAAATCAGGTGACCTAAACACAGTCCTCAGGAATCACTTAATAGTGAAAACAAGCACCTTGTGTTTGTAAATTCTCTCATTTTTATCATTTTAGTCTGTGCAAGTGTGGTCTAACAGAGGAAAGCTGTTCAGCTGTTGCTACAGTCCTGAGATCAAACTCCAGTCTGAAAGAGCTTGACATGAGCAACAATAATCTGCAGGATTCAGGAATGAAGAAACTCCAGAACGGATTGGAAAATTCAAACTGCACACTCGAGAAACTCAGGTGAGTTAAATGAATGAACATTTCATTTTAATAATAACTTTTGTTTGTTTGTTTGTTTAAAGTTAACCCTCTCAAGAGGACAGAGGCCCTGGCACAGTCACATTTGTTTTTATCTTGTATCAGTAGCAACAACTTGCAAGTCATACACAGGACAGAGGCCCTGGCACAGTCACATTTGTTTTTATCGTAAATGTCTACTTTTATTTTTGTCCACTCAAATAAAAAAATGGGGACTCTATGGGATTGACTCCCTTTTGGAGTCAGCCTGTAGCGGCCAGTCAATTAATTGCAGTTTTAGTCACTTCCTTGGTGGCTTCATGAGAGAGCGGGAGGTTGCCGCTTGTGTAAAATATGAGGGGGGGGGGGTATTTTTTACTCTCAATATTCAAAATATTTCTTAGAAATAGTGTACATACGTGTAAATAGTATTTTTTACAGTTTTTTGTGATTTTATTTTAGTGTGACTTTTGCCATTGACCCCTTCACTGGTGAGTTGAAAATATTCTCACTGTTCCCCCAGAGTGAGTTTTTTTTTTAGGCGACCATTATTTTAGAACATTTCCCTTTATGGTTTCCATAACGACGCTGACCCATTGTGTGTTTTTTTGGGGGTATTCTTTATTTTAGAATGTTGTTGGTTTTTTTGGGGTGAGTTTTTTTTTTGGAATGTTTTTTTTTTTTGTCATTTTTTAATATATCGGCATCGGCCGATATCCGTGTTTAGTAGCGCCGATTTAAATTCAAGCACGTCGTGGGCAGCCCCCGTGTTATTGGTGCAGTGGAAAGTGCTGCTGCTGCATGTGAAGGACCCCAAGTCAAAACTTTTGGAAGATTCAACAACAGTCCTGGGAGATAAAGGTAGTCAGAGAATTTCACTCTGGGGGTGGAGAAGGTGGCAGCTCTCACAAACACTGCAGCATGATCGAGGGCTACGTTACTCTCCGCCCCGCTCACAGACAGCACCGTGCTCGGAGAGACAGCGCTCCTGGAGCAGTCCAGAATGGTGAATGACATTTGTTCGGAAGCATGGTTTGATGCAGACAATAGCCAGGTTTCCATCCAACTCATTTGCATTTAGGGATGTCAATATTTGATCATTTCCATGATTCATCAATAAATAACCTTAATGCTGCAAAATGCGTCTGCAGCGGTATTATTATTATGTGCAAAAGCCACTCAAAAAATAAAAAAAGCTTTCTCACCCGAATTAATGGGGTTTTAGTCTGAATAAAATGGTTGTAGCAGGACTGTAAAATGAATAGATGTGATTATGATCATTTGTTAAAATGAAGCGGTTACACTGTACTTTTGAGATCATTTTACTTTGTTGACTGTTTCCCGTCAAGGAGACCGCTGAATGCGCCTCTTTAAATGGTTTTCGTGGTGTTCGTTGTTGTATTTTAAAACGCAGTTGCAATGTTTTCAAATGGCAGTATAGTATTAAAAAATAAAATTATCCCAAACGTAACTGTGGCGCTTGTGGCTGTGCTGAGCAGTCAGTGAACCGCTTTTTTTCACATTAAACATTTTATGCGAGTATTATGACCAGTACTTTATTAGATCCTGTTCTGCAAAATGTTCGATTTTTTATTTTTGCGTTCCGGGTCAGCCTATTTGTTTTAAAAAATCCGCCATTTACAGTGCATTAGATCGTGACTGTGCATGCGTGCGTGCAGACGAGGACGAGTGAGCGCGGGTTTGGCTAGATGTATTTGGAGGTAATTGCTCATGTCTCGTTCTTTACATATCCAATTGTTTCCATATTCGCAATGTATCTGAATGTTTAACTATAATATTTTTTATTTTTTTTAATGTAAATTAGACGGAAAAAGATCATCCTCTTCATATGAGCAAAAACGTCCTTGGCATAACAGCAGAGTGGAGCAATAGCCTATACTACGGTCTATTTAAACTGACCAGTGTAACCTTTTATATGTTTGGTTGACTGTACTTTATTTTAGTATAGTTTTTCAGTTTAATTGATTTTTATTTATAAAATTGTATTTATTTTATTTAAATGTATATTTAAGTTTACATTTATGTTCCAACAAACTTGAAAATTTTATGTAAATGATTGACTTTATATATATATAATATATTACCTGTTTTATATATATTTAATACTTGGTCAGTTTATTGATTTGTTTGGTTAACTTTGGATATTTTTTTTTATTTTTTTATTGATTGCAGTGCACAAAATTAAGATTCGAGAGATGGTTCAAGTCAGTGCTCAATAAATGATGATAAGTTTAGAAATGTTGTGCATTCCACTTATTATTAGTGTGACATTTTAGCATGCAAATGAAGGGGAAAACTTCAAGATATCGACCCTAAAAATCGGCAGCACATATCGGCCATCGGATGACCCTGACCTCTAAACATCGGCAATCGGCTATAGAAAAACCCATATCGGTCGATCTCTATTGCTTTTTATTTAGTTTTTTTCTTTATAATTCAAAATATTCACTAACTTGCTTACCATGTCATCAACTATCTTATATTCTGATTTACAAATACCGGCACCTCCATGTTTGTTCGCGCTGCAGTTCAGAGAGTCCTGTCAGTCGGATTTACATCACATAAATTTATCAGTTTTCTAGAATACTAAAAATAAAATAAATAGAGGAATTAAGTGAACTTTTTAGTTACTTATACTATGTGTATCTGATATTAATAAAACACATCAGCAAATTATATTTGAATGGATTGTTATTGCTGCTTCCATAAACATCCTTGTGTATTTTACTAACTCTAAATGTATTGTTTTACTAGTACTTATGTGTATTTAAATGTCTGAAACCTAAAATAAACATTATGTGTTTAAAAACACTGCATAGTTGTGATTATGTGACCAGTGCAGAGTGCGTCTCAGCACCAACCCATATGCGAAAACGTAGTTTGAATTTGGTACTTCTATTTTGTTCTTACTGTGCTTCACACTGAATGTTACCTTCATCGATAATTCACAGGTCGAGTCTAATACAAACAAAATCCCTCATGACCAGGATGACTCAGGGTCCTCCCCATTTAACCCAGTGACTTCCTGCAGACTGTCCCTGTAATCTTCTCGCGTGCATGTTTTACAGGTTGGAGAATATTAAAGGACGACACTTGGAATCCATTTTTCAGCTTCGCAACAGATTAGCTGTTGGTGTTTCGTGGCTGTGTGTCCACCAGAGGCTGCATTGAATTCATTTGAATTCATCAGAATACAGTGTGTTGAGTTTGGTACATTGATGCTCGGGATTCGTTTTCGTTTTCCCGGCATTGTGTGGTGCAGACCTACCAATCTGTATGCATTTTGCGTAGTGGCTACACATTTTGACCTCAAAGTACGCTGGTATGATTTGTCACTTTAAACTACCCAAAAATCTAGTGATGCCTCTGTGCATGCGCAGTATTCAAAACAAGAAAAAAGAAAAAGATGAAGAGTTCAACCAATCAGAGTGTTTTTTTTTGTTGTGTTTTTTTTTTTATGTTTAAATGATTTCTGCATTTTATTTCTCTCCTTGTAGCGTATACCTTATAGTTTAAGTACAGAGTGGACAGAAAGGCTGTCTGTGAGGCTGACAGAGACGTGCTGTTTAATGTGTTTGAGATTGCTGTTTTCCTTAATGCATAACTTATATTTCACAGGTATATTCTCCATTTGTAAATGTTAAAAAAGTCATGGAAATATTTCCAGTTTGCTGTCAGAAGTGCATGAGCTTTTGCTTTGCGTTTTTTTCCACTTAAACTCCACAGACTTCATTTAGAACGAGCACCGCCACGTGCATGCACGCCAAAACAGACAGAGCTCAATGAAAAAGGAGCGCAATAACTCTGACTAAAAGATTCATTTTGCTGAAATATTTGTGGTTGCACAATAAATGTGAAATATGTAGAATTTTAGCATATTTGTATGATAGCACTAACTGTCAAGCGTAATGAGGTAAAGTCATCAAAATAGCCTTTTTACTCAATCAGTCTGTGCTTTTTATTATTTTCATTTTTAGTTTAGTAACTAACTTCTGCTTTAAAAGGATTATTTTTTTGTTTTAAGATTACATACACTTAATTATTTTCCTAACCAACTCCTAACCCTAAACACGGTAACCCCTCTTGAAATATTTAATATAATTTGTGGCTGTACAAATACAAAATATTGATATATAGGTGTATATATATATATATATATATTATATATATATATATATATATACATATACATATATATATATACATATATACATATATATATATACATATATACATATATACATATATACATATATATATGTATATATATATATATATATATAGTATACCGCAAATCAGCCAAAAAGTAGAGATATATATGTTGCTCATAAAAAACTAAATAGCAAAATTAGCTAAACAGTTACAGTAAACAGTAATAACCAGTAAACTTTACCACCACTTTACCAGCCCCTCCCTATATATATCTGAAAATAGTCCGGTAAAAAGGCACTACTGAATATTGTGTTAGTCAAGAGTTTTCATTGGGCTTACAGGAATTTAACCAAGCTAGGATGGAGAAAGTATCTCATGCATGCAAATTGTGCAGGGCAACTCTGCAGCAGGATGATGGGCACGACTGCTGCCCTTCCTGTTTAGGCTTGGAACACCTGAAACAAGGCCTCACAGAGGATGCCTACATGGTCTGCAGAGTTATGTCTCCGGAAAGAAAGACTTCAAGGATAGCTTTGGTGGAAGGACCCTTGGGTGAGGCTCTACCAACACCATCACCACCATGTAAATCGGCAGCTAAACTTAAACATGCTGATGCAACGTGTGCTTCGGCTGGTAAATGTTCTAAGGGGGATTCCTTAGCTAAGAAAGTGGATGTTTTGACTGCTGGGTTTGCTCAGATTAAGCCTTTGCTTATGAGAATTTGCAAATGTCTGAGAAACGAGTTTCTTCAGTTGAAGCTTTAACTTTGAAGTCAACCATTTCTGAGGAGGATGTCATGTCTGTGACTGCTTCTTACAATCAGAGACTCAGTCCCAAGTCTCTTGTGAGGAATCCCAGGATATTGATCAGGGATCTGTGGAAGGGTCTGCAGTCAGAGCAGGAAGTGGTGAAATGGGCTCTTCGAGCTGCATTTGCTCGCCTAGGTCTTGATACAGCAAAGGCAGTAGGAGGCTCTACTAGTGCTTTTTTAAAAGGTTCGGCTCAACCATCTCATCTTACCATTCCACCATCAAAAGATTTTATTGAGAAGTAACAGAAGTCTTGGGCTAACCCAAAATCACTTACACACCACACTAGTTCAAGCAGAGCTTTGGCTGCGATGCAAGATGCAGGCACTTTTGGACTGGGTCAGATGCCTAAGGTTGATCTAATTATTGCCTCGTTTGTTCTCTCTCCAGAAGAGGTTTTGGGGCCTTATGTCCATTGCTCTCGGCCTCAATGGATTTCAGATGATCTGCTTATACAGGCATATAACACTGCAGTATGTATGGGTCACATTGGCAATTCTCTCTCCCATCTTATGTTGGCATTGTCCCAGTCTCTTCCCTCTCCTGGGAGCAATACTACAAACCAGGACTTAAGTGATGCTATGTTACAAAAAGAGAGTTGGGTAGGCTTATGTCAACACTCACACAGGCATGCTGACAGGTCTGGCATGCACAATCATCCCTGTCTGAGGCCTGTAGGTAAATGATGAGGGATCTTCCGGTAGTCTCCGGACAGCTCTTCGGCCCAGCTGTACGACAGACACTAGAGCGCAGTGTCCAGGCGAATCAGACCAGACAGCAGTTTGCAGACCTGAGGAGAGTTCTACCATCTTGCTTACAGTACAGACAGCCCCTTAGGGGTCATGAATTGCAGCATTCTCAGTTTTCAACAGGCCCAGCTGATATTCGTAGGAGCCAGCCTCAGCATTTGGAGTGGCCTCTTAGAGTAGAGCGATCTGTTCAGCTACTCCGGGGTCAGGGACAGCAATCATTTCAGGCCCCAAAGGGCAGAACGCCAGCCCAGCATTCCCCCAGGAATGCTAAGGGCCAGGGACACAGGACCTGAAAATCTGCAGTCGCCAGTTTTTCTCATCAGCAGCTCAGTTACTGGGAAACAACAACTTTAGACCCATGGGTGGCAGCAACTTTAACTCAAGGGTAGAAGATGCAGTTCTGACGGCAGCCTGCCTCTTTCAAGGGGGTCAAGATGACCACAGTTTCAGACCCCAACAAAGCAAATTCCTTAAAGCAAGAAATAAAACAACTCCTAGAGAAGGATGCCATCGAACCGATAATGTGGTCAGAATAGCTCGGTGGGTTCTACTCAATATACTTCATAATTCCAAAAACAGATGGCGGATTACGGCCTATACTCAACCTTTTGCTCCCTCAACCAGTTTATGAAGATGCTTTCCATTGCGAATGTTGTGCATGACCGATGTTCTCCACGCAGTCAGGCAACAGCACTGGTTCACCACAATAGACTTAACCCTCTGAGGTCTAAGGGGGTTTGGGGGCCTGAAGAAGTTTTGACTTTTGTGGCTTTTTTCAGTTACTTATAAACATATACATGGCCAAAGTCTGAAAACACTGTATTCAGTACAAACTGGGCTAAAGTAATATGTAAATAGCATGTATTTACATGATTGTGTTTTTGAGAAAACAACATTTATGTGTGGTCAGTGAAAAACTACAAATTTTAAGTCACTGAAATAAGGTCATCATAAAACACATACAGAACATTTGTTCACAAGACTGTCAAACCTGGAGCTTGTAGCCTAGAATTTTTGCTTCAAAATGATGTTAGGTATGTGAGAGAAGAGTTACAAGAAAGAATGTGAGGACAAAATAAATGTACATAGTTTATGTTTGTAATTTATTTAGAATATATTTAATTATCCCACAAAATAACTTGAGTTTCACTTGCGAGTGCAGTTAAACAGTTTATTAGGAACAATCAGAGCTGACTTTCTAAGCTGAATTTTTAGCATCATTACTCCAGTCACACAATCCTTCAGAAATCCTTCTAATATTCTGATTTTCTACTCAAAAAGACATTTATTATTATTATCATTAATGTTGAAAAGAGCTAAGATTAATTTATTCATTTTTTGATGAATTGAAAGAACAGCATGTGCTACATAAGTTTTAATTTCTATATATACTGACTTACTGAAGCATTTGAATGGTATAGTGTATATTGTTACACTTGGAGTAAGACTGGAGCTATGATGCTGAAAATGTAGCTTTGATCATGGGAATAAATAACATTTTAAAATATATTCATATAGAAAGCAGTTATATTAAATAGTAAAAATGTTTCACAATATTACTGCTTTAGCAAATGCAACTATGTATTTTGGGTAAAAAACATAAATATTAGTTTTCAAAAAGTTTGCTGCTAAACTGATTTTAGATCTTTGTTTCAGTTGTTTCTGTGATGTACTGAAATATAATTACAAGCACTTCATACGTTTCAAAGGCTTTTATCGACAATTACATGACATTTATGCAAAGAGTCAGTATTTGCAGTGTTGGCCCTTCTTTTTCAGGACCTCTGCAATTCAACTGGGCAAGCTCTCAATCAACTTCTGGGCCAAATCATGACTTATAGCAACCCATTCTTTCATAATAACTTCTTGGAGTTTGTCAGAATTAGTGGGTTTTTTGTTTGTCCACCCGCCTCTTGAGGATTTGACCACAAGTTCTCAATGGATTAAGATCTGGGGAGTTTTCCAGGCCATGGACCCAAAATTTCAACATTCTGGTCCCCAAGCCACTTAGATATCACTTTTGCCTTATGGCACGGTGCTCCATCGTGCTGGAAAATGCATTGTTCTTCACCAAACTGTTGTTGGGTTGTTGGAAGAAGTTGGTGTTGGAGGGTGTTTTGGTACCATTCTTTATTCATGGCTGTGTTTTGGGGAGAATTGTGAGTGAGCCCACTCCCTTGGATGAGAAGCAACCCCACACATGAATGGTGTCAGGATGCCTTACTGTTGGCATGACACAGGACTGATGGTAGCGCTCACCTTTTCTTCTCCGGACAAGCCTTTTTCCAGATGGCCCCAAACAATCGGAAAGGGGCTTCATCGGAGAATATGACTTTGCCCCAGTCCTCAGCAGTCCATTCACTATACTTTCTGCTGAAGATCAGTCTGTCCCTGATGTTTTTTTTGGAGAGAAGTGGCTTCTTTGCTGCCCTTCTTGACACCAGGCCATCTTCCAAAAGTCTTCGCCTCACTGTGCGTGCAGATGCGCTCACACCTGCCTGCTGCCATTCCTGAGCAAGCTCTGCACTGGTGGCACTCCGATCCCGCAGCTGAATCCTCTTTAGGAGACGATCTTGGTGCTTGCTGGACTTTCTTGGACGCCCTGAAGCCTTCTTTACAAGAATTAAACCTCTTTCCTTGAAGTTCTTGATGAACCTATAAATTGTTGATTTAGGTGCAATCTTAGTAGCCACAATATCCTTGCCTGTGAAGCCATTTTTTATGCAACGCAATGATGGCTGCACGTGTTTCTTTGCAGGTCACCGTGGTTAACGATGGAAGAACAATGATTTCAATCATCACCCTCCTTTTAACATGTCAAGTCTGCCATTCTAACCCAACCAGCCTGACATAATGATCTCCAGCCTTGTGTTCGTCAACATTCTCACCTGAGTTAACAAGATGATTACTGAAATGATCTCAGCAGGTCCCTTTAATGACAGCAATGAAATGCAGTGGAAAGGTTTTTTTGGGATTAAGTTAATTTTCATGGCAAAGAAGGACTATGCAATTCATCTGATCACTCTTCGTAACATTCTGGAGTATATGCAAATTGCTATTTATAAAAAACTAAAGCAGCAACTTTTTCCAATTTCCAATATTTATGTAATTCTCAAAACTTTTGGCCACGACTGTACATTTAGTCAGGAGTTATAATTCAGAAATAGTATAATTCACTAGTAAAATGTGTAGAAGTTATGTGAAAACTAATACAAGTAGATTAATAATAATAATAATAATAATAATAATAATAATAATAACAATAATGATAATACAAAGACTTACTCATGTTTATGATCTCTGCTTGATCAAGCCAGTCCATTATTTTTTTCTGTGGTAATCCAAATCTTATTCCTCTCAGCACGTCTTCTTGGGTTGAATTATGTACTGGTATTATTCCTCTCAGCGCAACTGGACAGTAAAAAAAACTTGAAGAACAGTTTCACTGCTTTGTTTGCTGTCATGTGACCATTTACAAGCCACGAGCTTCACATTCTCTTAATAATATCAAAAGCGCGCTCAGCGCGTGGGGTGTGGTCATATTAGATATAATGAAGGGAGACGTGAAAGACTGGACATCGCGTTGTTTTCATATGGATAACTTTATCACAGAATATTTGTTTTCGATAAGACATGTCAAGCTTTCTATAGATACATCTCTCATGTCTCTTTGTTGAGTATTTGCTGAGTTACAGTTCATTTTAATGACGCGTTTTCTAAATGATGATCACCGCAGACTAAAGCTGCACAGCGCATCCTGTGTGTTTTCTTTATTTTATAAATGCACAAAGTGTTGTTGTTGATATGGCGTGTATACAAATAAAAGTAGACCCTGTACAGATTTGATTGCTGTATTGCTCTTATCTGTATGATCAAACGAAAGTGTAATTTAAGTTATTTTTCGGGGTTATCAGGAGAAAATGCCACCAAATGCGTATTCACGTTGATCGACTCCAGAGGGTTAAAGGATGCTTACTTCCATGTTCCAATTGTGCCACAGCACAGGCCATTTCTCCGCTTTGCATTTCAAGATCAAGTCTATCAGTCCGAGTACTTCCATTCGATCTTTCTCTATCCCCACGAGTCTTCAACAGGTGTATGGCAGCAGTGTTGGCTCCAATACAGGTCAAAGGGCTTTAGATACTTCTGTACCTGGACGACTGGCTGCTTTGCTCTCACTCTCGGGAGCAGGCAAGGGAGGAAATCACACAGCTGCTCTCCCATATTGCCCGGCTAGGCGTGGCTGTGAATTTCGGCAAGAGTCAGTTAATTCCGACTCAGTCGTTGAAGTTCATAGGTGTTATCCTTGGACTCACAATTAATGATAGCTTTCCCATCAGAACAGTGGGTAAACAGTATTCTGTGGCTCCTCCAGCGGTTTCAAATGCAGACAAGGTTCAGGTATTTCCTCACACTCATGGATATGCACTAGGCTACCGTTCAGGTATTTTCTCAGACTGACAGCAGCAGCTATCGTAATACCATTGGGTCAGGAACAAGTTGATCAAAGTTACAAAGCAATGCCTTCTCACGCTACAACCATGGAGGAGGGGGTCATATCTGACCAATGGAGTTGCTCTGGGCAGGATTCCCTCTGTCATATCTGACCAATGGAGTTGCTCTGGGCAGGATTCCCTCTCGGCGGGAGGTAGTGGAGCAGTCTGATGACACAGAGCGGTTCCCGGCAAAGGGGGGAAATATAAACACCATGGAACTACAAGCAGTGCTACTGGCAATGAAGCACTTTGTACTGAGTCTGGAAGGCAGGCATGTTCTGATCAGGTCAGACAATACATCAGTGATTTATCACATCAACCATCAAGGGGGCATGAAATCCAGCAAGTTTCTTCAAGTATCACAGGAGCTGTTAACCTGGGCCTTCCCTCAGTTTGTGAGTATCAGAGCCATGCACATCCCAGAAGTGACAAATGTGGTGGCAGATTTCTTGTCATGGACACAGACCTCTGTCTTGGGAGTGGAGTCTCAACCCAGAGGTGGTTAGGATAATATGGCAGCAGTTTGGCAGAGCAGAAGTAGATCTCTTTGCCTCAGCAACGTCGACCCAGTGCCCCTCTGGTTTTCACTAGCAGAAGAATCGAGTCCTCTGGGACCAGATACTGTAGCCCTCAACTGGCCAGATCAGTTACTATGTGTCTTTCCCCCGATACCATTAAACTTAGCAGCTGGAGCCTTCCCAGGAGGATGGATCTCCTCCACCAGTTGGGAGGTCAGATTTGGCACCAAAATCCAGACCGCCTACAGCTCTGTGTTTGGCCTCTGAAGGGGCCAGAACCATTTTTGAGAGTTTCATGATCAGGATGTACAGAACACTATAATGAATTCTAGAGCACCTTCCACCAGGAGTGCTTATGCTTATAGGTGAAAGTTCTTTTCTGACTGGTGTCGAGAGCAAAGAGTGTCCCAGAGATATGTCCTGTCCCCTTGGTGTTACATTTTTTGCAATCTTTGCTGGAAGATAATCGGGCAGCTTCTACCTTAAGAGTTTATGTAGCTATTTTTATTTTATTTCAGCATATCATGTACGAATAGATGGGCAGCCATTGGGACCTCATGCCTTGGTTTCTCAATACCTTAGAGGTGCGCAGTGATTGCGCCCCCCTCAGATCATTCGCCTACCCTCATGGGACCTGAGCATTGTCTTGAAGCCTCTTACAATACCTCCATTCGAACCTTTGGAGCACAGTGATTTGAAGTGGCTCTCATTGAAGACAGCTTTTCTCTTGGCCATCACTTCAGCTAAATGAGTGAGTGAGCTCCACACATTATCAGTTAACCTGCACGCGCTGGCATCCAGATGATTCAGAAGGGACGTTGTGGCCAAACCCAGCATTTCTCCCCCAAGGGGCTCTATGTCTTGTTTAGAAATCAGGGTTGAGCTGCCAGTATTTAATCCCCCATGGTTGGATTCACAAGAAAAAAGTGGATGCAAATTATTTTAGAAAGTATCCCCTTATTTCCATGGCAACACATCATGTGTGTCACATGACACCACAGACACAATAGCGTTGTATCACAGCTGTATTGATTTTATTTTATTTAGCCTCTTTTGTTCAAAATGGTCACAAACTTTGTCATCAGCTATCTGATATTCTGGTAGTGAATGTATTTTTTTTTTTTTACAAACCTTCACAATGATCTTGTTAGTTGATTGGCTTGTTAGTTTGTGCTCCAGTTCATAGAATCGTATCTCTCAAATTTACAACTTGAAAATTCATCAATTTCTCCCAAAATACATGAAAGTAAATGGCTGGTGATCTGGGAGAAGAACAGAGTGAACTTTACTTTTTTGTTATTTACACAATGTGAATCTGATCTGTTTATTGCTGCTGTTTATAGACATCGGTGTGTATTTTACAAACTATAAATGTATTGTTTTGTTAGTACATTTGTATTTAAATGTTCTAAAACCCATAACAAACATTACGTGGTTGAAAACACTGCATAGTTGTGATTATATGACTATGGGCTGAACGCGTCCATCTCTGGCTCACCGCCAGCCTTAGCCGGAAAGCACATTTTAATCTGGCAGTTATGTGACATAAATACATTATAAAACCCCATATGTGGGACCAGCCTTAGCCGGAAAGCACATTTTAATCTGGCAGTTATGTGACACCACTACATTCTAAAACCCCATATGTGTTCAATTATTAATTTATCAAATGCAATTTATTTCAAAACTCTTTACTGTAGACTTTCAGACTGCAGTATCACTGAAGAAGGTTATAAAGCTCTGGCTTCAGCTCTGAGATCAAACCCTTCACACCTGATAGAGCTGGATCTCACAGGAAATGATCCTGGACAATCAGGAGTGAAGGAGCTCAGTGATTTACTACAGGATCCAAACTGTAAACTGAAGACACTGAGGTGAGACATGATGAAATAATACAAAATGAATGATATGCAGTTGAATTATGAATAGAAATGTTATTTCAATAATATAGTTTTTTTGCATCAAAGTAAATTCAAGATAAACCATTTATCTCTGTTTCCCATCAGAATCAGATGCTATTTTTATTACACTAAGTTCAGTTTAACTGAATCCTTCTCTTCTGCAGGTTTTTGGGTCCTGCAGCAGATGAAGCCTGTCAGTATGTGACTGGAATTGTGGGTAAAAACCCGTTACTCCTGAGAGAACTGAATCTGAGTGAACATGAACTAGGAGACACACGAGTGAATCAGATCGCTGCTCTACTGCAGGATAAACACTGTAAACTCAACACACTGATGTGAGTTTTATCATTAATATGACAACTTTTAATACTTGTGAACTTGCTGCTGGATGTGTTTATTGTATCGTTTACCAGAGAGTGCTGACTTTTAACTAATAACTAACTCTTGGTAAATACTTAGTTGAAACTGTAACTGTTTATTCTCTTAACAGTTTGAATAACAGCAGTGTAGTGCCTGAAGATTGAAGATTGTTGTGTTTTGAGTTTTGATTTAGATTCGTTTAATTCTGATATGGTTGGGTTTGATTGGAAATAAACTTGGAAACTCAGGAAATGAGAAGATCTGTCATCTGTTGGAAAAAACACAGTGCAAATTGGAAAAACTGAAGTGTGTATTTTGATAATCCTATTTTTTACATGTTAATTTACATTTATCATGTTCATTTGAAAAAAAGAAAAATACATGTTAATTTACATTTATCATGTTCATTTGAAAAAAAGAAAAAAGAAAACTGGAGGCTTTAATTGACATCTTATTTTTGTGTTTTTCTGAAGAAAGTCCAATTTTGAAAACAGCATGAGGGTGAATGAATAATGATAGTTTTCAATGTTGGGCAAATAGTTCATTTAGTTAAATGTTATAATTAAAGCATTGGTCAATGGGTGTATTTATCTGTGAGTCTGTGAGACAATTTTGCCAGTTTTTAAAATGCCATTAAATAAGCATACATTTTGAATGGTAAATAGTTTTTCTAACTTTGTTTTCAGTTCTGTATCTATATTATTTATTAATATATATCATATTTTATTAAAACATTGACTTGAACATTGTGTTCTTTATTTTATTTGGAGTAGAACATGCAATACTTAACAGCTTCTTTTATATACAGACTTTCAGAATGCAGTATCACTGAAGAAGGTTATAAAGCTCTGGCTTCAGCTCTGAGATCAAACCCTTCACACCTGATAGAACTGGATCTCACAGGAAATGATCCTGGACAATCAGGAGTGAAGGAGCTCAATGATTTACTACAGGATGAATGCTGTAAATCGAAGTCAATCAGGTAAAGATCTCATGGACATTTAATTACAAGCTACCAGATTGTCAACTTACTTTTTGATTGTATAAAAAATCAGCAACTGCACCCAAATTTTACATTGTCTCAGTTTGGGGCCTCTGAATAAAATTGAGGTGTTTTCCCCTCCTTTTCACAACAACAAAATACTTTTTGGTAATACCATGTTCTATTTAAACAATTGAAAACTGAGAAACACTTGAATTGAACTATGAACCATTATTCAGTGTTCTGTGAAAATTGAGTTATAGTCAAAAACTATAACCTAGATTGAATGATTTAGAAACCAATTCCAAACTCTAGGAACAACAAAAAAAAAAAAACCAAAAGGAATCTCACACTAAAGCCATATTTGGACCAAACAAATTTTTCATGGGCACATTAAAGAGAAATTTGTTTTCATAGCATCTCTCCTATTTGAGGTTGTTTTAAGCCATCTTCGAACGCGACTAGTCTTACAGGGGGACGTTTGATTTTTTTTCATAGCATCTACTGTTTTTTGGCAAACTCAGTGGTTGTTACAATTGGTGTATGCTGGCATGGAGAACAGACACACGAGGAGGATATAAATTAAAAGAGGAGTTTAATGAACATCAAAAACATCAGAGGTAACATAGACAATCGCGGACAAGGAGGAACTAAACAGACAGGGTTTTAAACACAAGGGAGGTAATCTGGGGAATTGAGAAACAGGTGGGGATTAATCAATTAACCAAACAAGAAGCATGACATGACCAAATTAGGGAAACAAAGTCCATGAATGTAACAGTTCCCCCCTCCCAGAACGGTGCGTCCTCGCACCAAAAGAGAAATTCCAGCGGAGGGAGGGTGGGGGTAGGCAAGGGAGAGGGAGCATGGAACCAGGGTGGAGTTGGAGGTAGGAGCCAGGGAGGAGCCCGGAGCAGGAGGAGCCAGATGGTCCTCCAGAGACCAGCCAAGATGACACACGGTGGAGTTGACAGCGGGAGGAGCCATGGTGGAAGAGGAGCCGACAACACCCAGGGGTTCAACTGACGGAGACTGCGCCTGTAGATCAGGAGCCGAGGTTGGAGCCAAGCAGACGGAGAGCCAGGGTGAAGCCGAGGATCTGGAGGGCCAAGGCAGAGCAGAAGGCTCAAGCGACGGAGGTGGGGCCCCAGAAGACCGCTGCGGAGCCGGAGTGACTGAGGAAGGAGGTGGAATCAGAGGGAAGGAGGAGCCTGACAGAGCCGGAGGGATGGAGTGACGAGGCGAAGCCAGAGGAATGGAGTCCCGAGGCAGCGGATGGTCGACGACTGACCAAGGTTGAGCCTTAGGGACGAGGGAACCCGGTGGAGCTGGTGGGATGCCGGGCCACGGTGGAGACGAGGGAGCTAAGAGCCAAGGCGGAGCCGCTGGGTCGAAGGACCCGGGTTGGAGTCCAGGGCTCGGAGGCTGGAGGCGGAGACAGGGAATCCCTACGCCAAGGCGCGGAGCTGAGCCTGGAAGTCCCGAGGCTGACCGGAGCGCCCTGATGGCGCTGACTGAGGTTGAGAAACTGACTGGTCTGGGAGGAGGCGGGAGAGGGAGGCTGGGGGGAACACAGGAGGATCAGGGCTGGATTGAACCAGCGAGAAACAGGAGATTCAGGGCTGGACTGAACCGGCGGAAGAGGAGCAGAGGAACTGACAGGTCTAGGAGGAGGCGGGAGAGGGAGGTTGGGAGGGAACACAGGAGGATCAGGGCTGGACGGAACCAGCGGAGAAACAGGAGATTCAGGGCTGGAATGAACCAGCGGAGAAACAGGGACTTGGGTAAAACCTCACTGAACCAGTCTATAAGGTCCATTTGAAAAATGTTCATTAATTCCTCTACATAATTCACAGAAACCAAATGCAGCTCACCCTCAGTGGCAGGAGTGTGGGCGGGGCTTCCCTCCAAGCCCCTGATCTCCACTAAAACTCCCTCAGGGACGGACGATGTGGCCGGCTCACACACCTGGTCAGACACTGCAAGACGCTCAGGCTCCATGGCGACGATCGGCTCCGTCGTAGTGGGCTCAGGCTCTCCGTCTGCGGTGGGCTCAGGCTAGTTGTTTTGCTCTGTGCAGCTGGATGGCGGCTGGCTGGTCTTTGGTTTCGGGAGTGGGGCTGGAGATATCCTCTTCAGCGGGGCAGATGGTGAACTGGGATTCATTATTCACCATCACCCACTCCACGAAAGTGGCGAAAATCCTCCCTGGGACCATTCGCTGGGAGGGCGTGCCTTACACCGCTCGCTCAGGCCGGTATAGTAGAAAGCACAGGGCGAGCGGCGGTCAGGGAAGTCCGTAAGACACGCCAGATCGAGAAAGTCCCTGGTATGTCCTCCAGCGAACGGTCCAGTTGCTCCAGGCATAGGAGTCGGACTGCTGGGATTGCCATTCCGGGAGAGGGAAATGCTCCAGGCATAGGAGTTGGACTGCTGGGATTCACTTACTTTTAAGGTCCGCGATTCGATAGCAATTGGTGTATGCTGGCGTGGAGAACAGACGCACGAGGAGGATATAAATCAAAAGAGGAGTTTTTAATGAACATCATCAGAGGTAACATTCGCGGACAAGGAGGAACTAAACAGACAGGGTTTTAACACAAGGGAGGTAATCTGGGGAATTGAGAACAGGTGAGGGATTAATCAATTAACCCAAACAAGAAGCAGGACAATGACCAAAATAGGGAAACAGAAAGTCCATGAAACGTAACAGTGGTCCACTGAGAAATCTAATCCTGTCCTAATGCAAATGTCTGTGATTGCTGATGTTGTATTGTAATAACTCAAATCTTCTCCTCTTGTTTTATGGCCTACCTGAGCCATTTGTGCACCAATCTTCCAATCTGCACTTTTTCACTGTGGATGGTATCCAACAAAAAAAAAAAAAATAATAATAATAATAAGAAGAAGAAGAAATCAATAAGGAGAGACAAATGTATTTTATAATAAATGACAAAATGTATTAATGCATATTTCATTAGACTATATCAGTAGCATAGCCAGAATTAAATTTTGGGGGCCTGTCTTAAAATGAGGGGGCCACTCTATATTAAATGTAGACTATAATGTCTATATTAAAACGTGCACATGTGTTTGTGCAGAGTGTGGAAGCTGAATTGCAGCACGCTTATACTGTATGACAGTTGGAGATGAGTGGTACCTCGTTGGGGTCTTCTGCTGTTGTAGCCCATCCGCCTCAAGGTTGTGCGTGTTGTGGCTTCACACAAATTTTTTGCTGCATACCTCGGTTGTAATGATTGGTTATTTCAGTCTAAAAGTTGCTCTTCTATCAGCTTGAATCAGTCGGCCCCATTCTCCTCTGACCTCTAGCATCAACAAGGCATTTTTCGCCCACAGGACCTGCCGCATACTGGATTTTTTTCCCTTTTCACACCCATTCTTTGTGAACCCTAGAAATGGTTGTGCGTGAAAATCCCAGTAACTGAGCAGATTGTGAAATACTCAGTCCGGCCCGTCTGGCACCAACAACCATGCCACGCTCAAAATTGCTTTCCCATTCTGACATTCACGTTTGGAGTTCAGGAGATTTGTCTTTGACCAGGACCACACCCCTAAATGCATTGAAGCAACTGGCCATGTGATTGGTTGATTAGATAATTGCATTAATGAGAAATTGAACAGGTGTTCATAATAATCCTTTAGGTGAGTGTATGTTTTGTTTAGGACTGTATATTTATTCCTTTTTTTTATTGTTTTTTCTCCTTCACACAGAAGTGCTGCAGGTGCTTGATGTATTAATTATAGTTATAGTTCTGATGTTTGTGCTGCTGTTTGTGCATACATGCACTTAGTTTCTGATTATTTTAAATTACAGTATGTAATGTAATGTAAAATGATGTCCCTGGCTATGACACTGGACTATATAGGTCGTATGTGTGATGCACAAAAAACCATATCCCATCTAGAAAACACACCCACCTCTGTAATAAACACGGTGATGTTAGTCCTGTCCGAATTGGTACATGAAATCACAGACTTTGGGTGATAAGAATTAAAACTCAAGTGTAGTTTTAGAAAACTAGTCCTTTTTCAAATAGGACTTTATAAACTAACTATGGAAACATACTAGTGGGAATTATCTATGTTTGTTTAACTTCGCCCATAAACATGATGGGAGCAGCGAAAGGTATAGAATTACAACAAGATTATGCAATCTGAAATTGTCTTCTACTTCCTTAAGGTTCTGAAAAGTCCTGCTGCACAGGAAGCGTGTGATTATCTGACCAAAGTTCTGGGTAAAAGTCCATTATTACTGACAGAACTGGATCTGAGTGAAGATAAATTAGGAGATCTGGATGGGAGAAAATCTCTGCCCTTTTTGATGGACCTCTCATAACAAAGTGGAGAAAATGAAAGTGAGTGAACATGATTTTGTAGACAAGATTATTCATATTCATGCACAATTCAAAGTACAAAAAGTGCAATTTATTTGTAAAAGGTTTATATAAATGTAAAAATATATTTTAAAATGAAATAAGAAAAAAATATAGAAATAAAATGATACAGTGCAATCAGTAAATGCAGCAAAATGCTCAGTTAATGCACTGGCTGAAAGCGTTGTGTTTCTTCAGACGTGGCTGTCTAATGGTCTTTTTGGGAAGGAAGGTGTTTCTATTAGTCCAGTTCCGATGAAACATTTTTATCAAATCCTAATGGGATATAAAATTATCTATTTCTTGCTATATGTTTGAGATGATAGTATTATGATTTAGTTTATTACTTGACATGACTACTGTAAATCCAAAATCTCTCACCTATATCTCTGACTTGAAGTTTTTTTTTTTTGGGGGGGGTGGGTCCCTAGAGTTCTGGGTTTACCCAAGATTTGGGTTTTACCTTGAGAATTTCATCTTTTTTGTCAAATACAATAATCACTGTGTTTTTTTTTTTGTTTTGTTTTGTTTATTTAAAGAAAGATTTGGCACATCCAACTGTTACTTTCATCAATACACTGGCTCAGGGATTCAGTGGAACTGTAATCACTGGGTGATAGACTTTGGTAGAACTGGGTGCCATTTGCGTAGCTGTGATGAGAAGTTTGGTTTCTTTTATTATTTTCACTATTAAAACCATATAGAAATTGAACAGGAACAGTGGGAGAACTGTGTCTTCTGGGACTTCCCACATTTCATGGCTGTCCATTCAGACTTATGCTCGCCAATGTTCACACGTAGTAACCCCTCTCTTCTACTTTGATCTGAAC